>NC_142070.1:12642500-12860000 GCF_059756535.1 Pantherophis guttatus | reverse complement strand
TGTAATGCCATTTTGTTGCTCTTGCTGTCATCCCTTACAGGTAGGGGAAAGTCAAGAAACAGACACTGCAAATAGTACTGGAAGTTCATTTGTTGTTGTTGTTGTTGTTGTTGTAGGTTATTTATTTATTTATTTATTTATTTGTTTGTTTATTTATTTATTGGTTCGATTTATATGCCGCCCTTCTCCGAAGACTCAGGGCGGCGTACAATGCGTTAAGCAATAGCCTTCATACTTTTGTATATACCTGCTTAGTAGGGCTTTCGCCCCCCCCCCCAAGCAGTGTTCTTTTTTATACAAAGTCAGCTTATTGCCCCCACAATCCGGGTCCTCATTTTACCTACCTCGAAAGGATGGAAGGCTGAGTCAACCTTGAGCCTGGTGAGATTTGAACTTGCAGTAATTGCAGGCAGCTGGTGCTAGTTAACAGCACTTTAGTCTGCTGTGCCACCAAGGCTCTTTTTATATAGTAATATAGTAATAGTATCTTGAAATCCTGCCATCTAGATGTAATCAAGATGAAGTTCTCTTGAATCTTTTTTCCTCCTTTCCAAGGACTAAAATATTATTGTCTCTTTTTATCTACTAACAGGTGTTACCAACATTAAGACTTTCTCTGTATACTTGTATACAGTCAAATCTGCCTTACCTACAGGAAGTGAGTGAAGAAACCACAGCAGTGAGAAGTAGCAGTTATTCCAAGATGCCATGGTATCACTAGTATCTTACTGAGTTGTACTTATCCTACTTTTATTTTAAATAGTTTGTATCAGATTTTATTGGAGATATGTGTTCGCACCTTGTGCTTTGATATGGCCTATAGGCTAATCAATAAAGCTAACTGAACTACTGAGTTGTAACTTTGGCAGGCGCCAAACATCGGAAGGGACCTTGGAGGTCTTCTAGTCCAACCCCCTGCTCCTCCAATAATGGAACACTGCTATCATGTTTCCCCTAGTCCTTGTCATTAGAGTAGACATGTGCTTCAAAATCTAAGGGACTTGTTTGGACAAAACTCAGCAGCACTTTTTCGTGTGTCTGTTGATAGAGATAGGATCACCAACATGATCGCCAACATCCAATGACGGATATGACACAAGAAGAAGAAGACATTCACTACGTTTACACTAGCTTTGCCTTTGGCTACAGGGCTTTAATCATCTCAGTAGAGAACCTTACAAATTAGACCAGTGTCCTGCAAGTAAGCCACATGTCCAATGATCATGGACCTTTCAGACAGCCTAAGAGTAGTCAACACATGAAGCAGACGGAGGACCTACCATTTCCTCCCATGGGGTCCCTTCTATACTCTTTCCCAGTAGTACCACCATTGAAGCCCTCTCAATATTACTTTGATAAGATCCCACTAAGAGAGAATATCTGTAAGATCAGGGTTAAACTATGGAATTCTTGATGTTCTCTGAGCTTGCTGGTTTCCATATGATGGAATATGATGAGGTTGCCTAGTTGGCAATGAAAAGTCTGCAAGTAAACAACCAAGCTTTGACAGGATTTTCAGAGTATTGCTCTCTGAAGTACCGTATTTTTCGGACTATAAGATCCATTCCCCCCCCCCAAATGTGGGTGGAAATGTCAGTGCATCTTATAGACCAAATACGGCCCTGTTTTTTGCCTCCTGAACCCACCCACCCCCATCCATCCAGTTTTCACCAAAAATGGGCCCATTTTTCACAAAAATGGGCCCATTTTTCACAAAATGGGATGCATAGAGGGTTTGGGAGGCCTGTAGAGTGCTCCTGGGTGCCGGGGAGGGCAAAAACGGGACGCGTGGAGGCCAAAAACTTTTTTTTCTTGTATTCCTCTTCAAAATCTAGGTACAACTTATACTCTGGTGCGTCTTATAGTCCAACAAATGCATCAGTCAAGAAAGTCAAATCATACTTTATGGGAGAAGACAAAACGAATATAGTAGGTGCCTAAATAGGTAGCCCATGAACAATCATAGAGTTAATTCTTCTAAAATCCCTCACAACCCCTCAATATAAATAGAACAATTTATTGGCAGGGCCAAACACTTTAAAAAAATCCTATAATTAAACACAAATCAAGAGATCAGCTGGAGGAAATCTGGCATCAGTTTGCCATCTGTCTTGCTCTACTTAATGGTAAGGCTGGCCTTAGGGTAAAGAGCTACTCCTGGTTTAAGTTAATCCCATGTCAATATTTGATTCCCAACAGCCAATTAAGTAACTAAAAAAAGAAATCAAAGAGTAAGGAGAGCCTAAGTCCACTTAATGAACCACAAACCATGGAAAGAGCTGATCAAGTAAAGGCCTCCAAATTCGTCAGTCAAGAAAGTCAAATCATATTTTACGGGAGAAGACAAAACAAAAATAGAAGGTTTTGCTAATCTCTTGCGGCTGGAAAGAAGTTTCATTCTGCACTCGAATGCAGTCATCAGCTGGATCTGATTATTGACTGAATGGCATATAAAACCACCTCTCAGAAATAATATTTATTGGAAAAGCATATTTTGCATTCCTGGGTGAGGAATGGCAAACTAACATGCCCACAGTCAAGCAGAGATAATGGCTGTGGCAAAGATTGAAGGGCTAACCATTACACCTGTATCAGGGGTGGATTCTACTTACCTTTACTACCGGTTTGCAATGGGAGTGCATGCGCGCTTCTTGCTTCACTCGCGTGCACATGCACTTCTGCGCATGTGCAGATCGTCAATTACGACATCCGGGCGGGTCGGCAGAGCCTCCCGCCGCTTTTACTACCGGTTCTAAAGAACCAGACAGAACCGAGAGCAACCCACCACTGACCTGTACCACAGAACCATTCCAGATGAGAAGAGGATGAGAGATGGTCCATTTGTGCTTTGGATGGCTGCTCCTCATGAGGAGACGACGGGAGAGTGGGTTTCCCTTGGCTTTGAAAACTAGGAGACAAAGGGAATCATCATTCTGCTGACTGCCTGGGATTCAATCCTCACCGGCTCAAGGTTGACTCAGCCTTCCAAGACTGGTAAAATGAGGACCCAGATTGTTAGGGGCAATATGCTGACTCTGTAAACTGCTTAGAGAGGACTGTTAAGCGGTATATAAGTCTAAGTGGTATTGCTATCATGCCTTTTTAAAGGATACTCGATGTGCTAACCTCCCTTTTGTAATTACTTTTGGAAATTGCCTATTTAACTATATTAAGGAAATTAGAGATCTTCACAATGACTAATTTGAAAACCCACCTATGAGTTTACCTGCATTCTTGAACAGAAGAAAAAACTAAAAGCTTAAGAAGTAAGAAACAAAAACAAATAGCAAAAATAGAAATAAGGATTTAATTTAAGAAAGATTTAAATGGATTAAAGGGTCAGAAAAGTTTAGATTTTTTTAAAATTTATAAATAAGAGATGAGAATATGGGAAGAAGAGACCGTTTGTTGTATTTTAAGAGAAAATGATAAGTTACTAAAATTGTGTATATGTGTGATGAAGGGGAAAGTTGTTTCTTTATATATTCCTTTTGCTTTTCTTCTATATTCTTATTTTTTTTCTTTTCTAGTTTTTTCTATTTTCTTTCTCTTTTCTGCACTTTCCTTTTTTTTTCTTTTAGTTTATATTAGTTTTTATTGTTGACATTCTAATTTTTAATCAAATTACTATTTTAAAAAAATAAAGACTCCAGGCAGGAAAAGCAATAAATAAATAAATAAAAGCATGCCTCTCATTTTTGAATTGAAGAGTAAGCATTGCATTGCACAAAATGATAGATATTGCTATGAAATTTGAATCATTTCAAGATACTTTTGAAGAAACGGGACAGACATGTAGCTACGATGGCACAAATGAAGCTTACTTATATGAATGTATTCTTTACAGATAAGAAAGGAAAGTTGTCCAAGAAAATGCTTTGAAAGAGTTATAGGATGAAATGGTGAAACAAGCTTATGCAGATTTAGTACAAAATAAATTGTGGATTACAAGATAGAGACAGCAGTCAAAGTGGAAACACAAAGGACAAGCCAAAATAATGAACTGGATAACAACTACTTGATGGATTTACAAAAGATTGTTGAAGCCATAAAGCAATGGAAAGAAGGAAGGAAGGAAGGAAGGAAGGAAGGAAGGAAGGAAGGAAGGAAGGAAGGAAGGAAGGAAGGAAGGAAGGAAGGAAGGAAGGAAGGAAGGAAGGAAGGAAGGAAGGAAGGAAGGAAGATCAAAACCTATGGATCAAAGGCCTGGCACATAGATTGAGAGAATATAAATAGTGTAGAATAGTACTAAAAAAACCTTTTCTGTATAGGTAGACCTCAACTTACAACAATTCATTTAGTGACCATTCAAAATTACAAGGGCACAATAATGTGACTTATCACTGTTTTTCAAAGATACCACCTTTGTAGGATTCCCATGATCATGTGAACAAAATTCAGACGCTTGGCAACTGGTTCATATTTATGACCGTTGTTGTGTCCCAGGGGCAAGTGATCCCCTTTTGCGACCTCACAAGCAAAGTCAATGGGGAAGCCAAATTCACTTAACAACTGCACTACTAACTTATCAACTGCACAAATTCACTTAACAACTGTGGCAAGAAAGCTTGTAAAATGGGGCAAAACATGGCTTAGGCCCGGGATATTTGGCGGACCATCTGCAGCCAGCAACAGCTTCCCATCACCCGGTGTGCTGTCACAGGGAGGGCCTACTCAGGGTGCCGTCGGCCAGACAATGTCGGCCGGCAACCCCCCAGGGAGAGAGCTTTCTCTGTAGGCGCACCCACCCTTTGGAATCAACTCCCTCTGGAGCTCCAGGTGGCCCCCGGCCTTCGCTCCTTCCGCCGTGGGCTGAAAACGTGGCTATTCCATCTAGCAACCCTAGACTGAGGGGGGTTTTAATTAGAATTTAATGGGTTTTTATTGGATTTGTATCAATTTTATCACAGACTTTGTTTTTAACGGTCTGTTTGTTTTTGTTTATTGTTATGAGCCGCCCTGAGTCCTGCGGAGATAGGGCGGCATATAAATCCAATTATAAATAAATAAATAAATAAAACTTAACACTTAACAAATGTGTTACTTAACAACAGAAATTTTGGGCTCAATTGGAGCCCAAAATTGGAGCCTGAGTGGCGCAGCAGACTAATGCTACTGTTAAAGGTAGTATTTAGCTTCCAGGTGTCTGCAATTACTGCGAGTTCAAATCTCACCAGGCTCAAGGTTGACTCAGCCTTCCATCCTTTCTAAGGTAGGTAAAATGAGGACCCAGTTTGTGGGGGCAATAAGCTGACTTTGTATAAAATATACAAAAGGATGAAGGCTATTGCTTAACGCCTTGTAAGCTGCCATGAGTCTCCGGAGAAGGGCGGCATATAAATAAATAAATAAATAAATAAATTGCGGTCGTAAGTGGAGGACTACCGGTATTTTTTTCATAAATGGAGCAAAGTATTTTATATAGTTTTGATATATTCCTATGTTGGATGTTTCACCTCGAATGTCCAACAGCCTGCCATTTCCTTCATTTTCCATAGATAAATTCCAAGACCTCTTCCCATAGTTTTTCTTTCTCCTAGAACTGTGATGGCAAACCTATGGCACGCGTGCCACAGGTGGCATGCAGAACCCTCTCTGTGGGCATGTGAACCATCACCCCAGTTCAGCTTCGCCGTGCATGCACGCGTGCCTCCCGCCAGCCAGCTGGTTGTTTGGTCTCTACCATGCATGCGAGGGGGGCAGGGCGCTGCGTGGGCCTGTGCGTGCATGAGCAAGGGGGCAGGGCGTATACAGGGGGGCCATGCATGGGGGTGAGGCGCATGCAGAGGGCCATGCACGCATGTGCGGGGTGGGGTGCATGCGCGGGGGCCGCGATCATTGCATTTTGGGGGTTCTCGGTTTGGGCACTCAGTCCGGAAAAGGTTAGCCATCACTGCCCTCGAATGAGAAGTAAGAGCAGTCAAAAACTTTTCCAGTGTGAAAATCCAACAATACTATTAGTTTCACTCACTATCATCTCAACACTTATATACATTCAAGAACAGCACAAGAAATAACTCTAATGTTCTCAACCAACTATATATTGTAGGTAAAAAGGTAAAGGTTTCCCTGTCCAGTCATGTCAACTCTAAGGCACAATGTTCATCTCCATTTCTTAGCCGAGGGAGCCAGTATTGTACAAAGACAATTTCCGTGGTCATGTGGCTGAGGCATGTAGAATGCTGTTATCTTCCCACCAAAGTGGTACCTATTTATCTATTCGCATTTGCATGGTTTTGAACTGCTAGATGGGCAAGAGCTGAAGCAAGGAACAAGAGCTTACCCCGTTAATACTCCAGATTTTTAGATTTTATAGGATGATGATTTCAAACTATATTGTTAAATTGCTTTTTTGTAAGTTGAGTATTTACTCCCTCTTTTAAATGTAGATACACAACAATTCATGAAATTTAGCATCAGCAGCGTGCATTTATTTTCCATTTATTCAAACCATATTTGCACCATTGACTTCTTTTAATAAAATCTATTTATCTACTTTTTCAAACTGACCAATTTTATCAAAAAGGACATAAGCTTTCATCATCTACAGCTCACTATTTACAATCCAGCAAAGCTGCTTAATGACATCCGTTAGCCTGAAAGGGCTCAAAGAACCAGAAAATAAGTTAGAAAAATAGAATGGTTTTTTTTTTGAAGAGAAGAAAATGTT
The DNA here is from genome assembly GCF_059756535.1 of Pantherophis guttatus. NCBI lineage: Eukaryota > Metazoa > Chordata > Lepidosauria > Squamata > Colubridae > Pantherophis > Pantherophis guttatus. The sequence goes on along the minus strand of NC_142070.1, from coordinate 12,853,330 downwards.
GGCAGATGTTTTCTTGCTTCAGCTTACAGCTGCCACAAACCCATCCCTGAATAGAATTCTGCCTTCAACAACATAAAGGTGTCTTAATCTGTTTTTAATACCATATTTCAATTCTCTCTTGTATTTTTGATAGCATCATATTCTCATTCCATAATTGCCTTCAGAGGTTGTGGGAGCTTCATCACTAGAGACTTTCAAGAAGAGATTGGACTGCCATTTGTCAGAAATGGTATAGGGCCATGATGACGACCTATGGCATGCATGCCACAGGTGTCACATGGAGCCATATCTGTGGGCACACGAGTGTTGCCGTAGCTCAGCTCCAGCATGCATGCATGCACCGGCCAGCTGATTTTCGGGCCTTCCGGGCCACCAGAAGTCGGGAAACAGGCTGTTTCCGGCCTCCAGAGGGCCTCTGGGTGGGATGGGGAAGGCTGTTTTCGCCCTCCCCAGACTCCAAGAAAGCCTCTGGAAAGCCCACTAGCAACCTTTTTGCCATCGCATGCCAAAAGTGGAGAAAGCACGGGGGGGCATTGAATTATGAATGTGGGCACGCGCATGATCCACCCAATCCCCGCGATCCCCCCACTTTTGGCACGTGGCAGCAAAAAGGTTATCCATCACTGGTATAGGGTCTCCTGCTTGGGCAGGGGGTTGGACTAGATGACCTACAAGATCCCTTCCAACTCTGTTAATCTGTAATTATTCACACACAAGAATAATCTCCCCTTCACCTGAATGTGTTTTGGAGAAACTTCTCCTTTTAAGCTACATGTTCCAATAATATTTCTTCTTTGCTTTTTGAGGGAACACTGTGACTACATACAGGCTTTTCGGAGAGAAGAGAACATTTGGCATATTTGCATGGCATTTAACCAATACTAAAACCATGCGTGTATTTAAATATTTGTTGCATACAAGGACCAAGGTCAGCTACATGGCATTTGGCTAGACATCCCAGAAGTGATCCTAAATAAAATAAATCTCCCACTGGAATCTCAGCCTCACTGAAAGAAAACCAAAGTTTCCTAAAATATTGCATGAAAACCACAAAATATTGCTGATTTTAGCTGTACTGAATTATTTATTTATTTGTTTGTTTAAATTTCTATACCGCCCTTCTCCAATATAGGACTCAGGGCGGTGAACAGCCAAAATAAAACAAGACATACATACAAATCTTAATCCCTGGGCAGTGCCATGCTTCACAGAGAGTCAAAAGCATTTTCAATCCTTTACAGTAGATTCAGCTTTTTTTTTTTTTTTAGCGATATCATAAATCTAGAATATCTGGCTCAAAAGTAGTAACTGCAAGAGGGATCTTGGCAGTGGTGGGATTCAAGTAATTTAACAACCGGTTCTCTGCCCTAATGATTTCTTCCAACAACCAGTTTGCCAAACTGCTCAGAAAGTTAACAACCGGTTCTCCCGAAGTGGTGCGAACTGGTTGAATCCCACCACTGGATCTTGGGGACAATCACTTAGATATGAGCCAGCAGTTGCCAAAAAAGCCAACACAGTCGTAGGCTGCATTAACAGAACAACAAAGATAATTAGGGGACTGGAGGATAAAACATACAAAGAAAGGTTGCTGGAATTGGGTATGTCTAGTTTAATGAAAAGAAGGACTAGGGGATGACATGATAGCAGTCTTCCAATATCTCAGGGGCTGCCACAAGAAAGAGGAGGGGGTATCAATCTATTCTCCAAAACACCCAAAGGCAGGACAAAAAGCAATAGTTGGAAACTAATCAAGGAGAGAACCAACCTAAAACTAAGGAGAAATTTCCTGACAGTTAAAACAATTCATCAGTCCCTTCCAACTCTGTATTCTGTCCTGTTACTATACATCCCAACTCTGTTATATTTATATTAATATAAAAGTCATCTAGAAGCTGTCAGATCTGGAAGAATGAGATTTTTTTTAAAAAAAGTACCTACCTTTTTAAGATTTGCAAAAAAGGCAGAAGTTGTACACGCATCCCATAATATTTTTTAAACTATTCTTTACTGAATAAATCCCAATCGACACTAAATTAGAGCACATCATTTCCCAACCAAGGTTTGTGGTTCACCCAACCTTGATGAACCATAATACAATTTCTTTAATCTTGGTTTAGCGTTTATGTTAAATCTAGCCAAGAAATGAAAATCTTGGGGTTTTTTTCCCCTCTGGAAAAAAAAACTTCTTTTGCATCTCCTCAATATACTGAATCATAAATCAGCCAAATGGATTGTATAACATGCTATACAGAGGTGGGTTTCAGCAGGTTCTGACCAGTTCTGGAGAACCGGTAGCGGAAATTTTGAGTAGTTCAGAGAACCGGTAAATACCACCTCTGACTGGCCCCGCCCCCATCTATTCTCTGCCTCCCGAGTCCCAGCTGATCGGGAGGAAATGGGGATTTTGCAGTAACCTAACCGTAGAGTGGGGTCAGAATGGAGATTTTACACTATCCCTTCCCTGCCACGCCCACCAAGCCACGCCCATCAAGCCATGCCACGCCCACCAAGCCACACCCACAGAACCGGTAGTAAAAATTTTTGAAACCCGCCACTGATGCTAGAGATTCTATTTGATATGCTTTGATCATGTTTAGAAGAGGATTTATAAGCACTAGAAATCACTGTACATCTTTAGAATCAGGGCTGCTCCTACAGTGAGAATTCTTCCACCTTACTATTCCTACCATTATTCGCATGCCCTGAGCAATTCTTCAGTTGCTGCCCGGAAAGTTGAAAACATTTAAAAATGTAAAACGTTTTAAATTTCACTTGAAAAGTGGCAGACTTTTCTGTAGTTCTTTCTCTAGTTCATCCAGATTTTGGCAGTCTGGATGTGGTAAACGCATTACATGCACATACTTGTAAAGCTGTACCAGTCAGGAATCTTTCAGACTGTTATGTACCAGCTGGATGAGTAATGGCTAAAGTATGGTTGTGATTGTTGTTGTTTTGTTGCTTCCAACTCTTCATGACCCCGATGGACATCATTTTGCCAGAACTGTCTGTCCGTAATTACTTCTCCGAATTCTTTTAATGATTGTCCTTGGGTCATCACAAATGATATCAAGCTTCCGTTGGCCTCTTTTTCTATTCTCGCCAATCTTTCCAAGTGTCAAGATCTTCAGTGACTCTTGCCCTTTCGTTATATGTCCAAAAATCTAACTTTTAGCTCCGTTATCAGTGCTTCCAGGGAGCAATCTATTGTAGAAAGTTAGCACCCACCCCTCTCCTGGAAGAATGAAAGGAAATATTAAAAAGGCAGAATATTTCCCCTAAAAGAGAAATAGAAATCTTAAGGGAGACAGAAACTCAGAGCTGCAGCTCCCTGCCCCCAGCAGATATTTGCTGCCCATTGAGCAGGACTGGGCCAGTCTATCTACAAGACAATTAGACCTTCAGCTCCAGGGTGATGAGATTAAGACATGACCCTCCAGGACATTATAGGGTTATCAAGCAGCAGGGCGAAATCACCTGGGGACACCTGGGGACATTACATCAGCCCAAGGTTCAACCAAACTTGATTCAGCCAAACATGACTACACATGGGAGTCTGACTACAGCCAATAGAATACATTTCTTGCACAGGAACAGGAAGCTCAAGGGCAAGGCCCAAGAGAGGGTATAAATAACCCTCACTCTCCACTCCACTCCATGTGGTCAGCTGCCTAGGACTTCAAACCCATGTGGTCCTGTCCTTCAATAGACCATCTTTCCAATCAGCCTCCATGTTTCCAGTGTCTTTCTCCCCACTTGGAACTGAACCAGATGGATATTTCTTCCAACACTGGGTTTAGACAATCTAGACCTCCATTCTTTATTCTTCTCATGATCTAAGATATTCTTAACAGTTTTCTCCAGCACCACGTTTCAAAAGGATAATTTTTCCCCCTCATTCAGCCTTCCACAGCTGTAAACTTGCTTTATAGGCCTTCTATTTTGAATCATTAAAATGCTAAGAAAACTGCTCAATATTCTGAGCAATATCAACAGGCCAAAAACAAAAAAACAAAAAAAAACCATACCACACAATAGGGCATTGCTTGCCTTAAATTAAAACAACTCATCACTTACTGGGTGCTCCACATTAAAACAGAAATTCAAATAGAATCCAAATGTCAGTCTAGGCAGGAATACGCACACCAAGGGGACACGTCATTCTTTTTTTAAACAGTGGCTTTAGCTTCCGAATCAGATTTTGTCACTTGGTTAAAAAAATTTTTTTTAAAAAAAATAAAAAGTACAACCCCCGTGACCCCCCCCCAAGATGTGCACATCAAATTGTTCTAAGATTTTGAAGAAGTAAAACAAGCCGACTTGTAGAAACAGCTGCACAAATATTGAAAACTGCCAAGAAGCTGTGTTTTTTCAGAACTTCAGATTTTTCTCAGCTAACAGAAAAGGAAGGAAAAATGCTAAGAAGCAGATCAGTGGTGGAATTCATTTTTTTTTTACTACCGGTAAAAAAATGTGGGCGTGGCTTGGTGGGCGTGGCTTGGTTTAGTTTTGTGGGCATGGCAGGGGAGGGATACTGCAAAATCTCCATTCCCACCCCACTGCAGGGGAAGGATACTGCAAAATCCCCATTCCCACCCCACTCCAGGGGAAGGATACTGCAAAATCCCAATTCCCACCCCACTCCAGGGGAAGGATACTGTAAAATCCCCATTCCCACCCCACTCCAGGGGAAGGATACTGCAAAATCCCCATTCCCACCCCACTCCAGGGGAAGGATACTGCAAAATCTCCATTCCCACCCCACTCCAGGGGAAGGATACTGCAAAATCCCCATTCCCACCCCACTCCAAGGGAAGGATACTGCAAAATCCCCATTCCCACCCTACTCTGGGTGCCAGCCAGAGGTGGTATTTGCCGGTTCTCCAAACTACTCAAAATTTCCGCAACCGGTTCTCTAGAACCTGTCAGGACCTGCTGAATTTCACCCCTGAAGCAGATCTACTTTTTTTCGTGGATAACCTACTGGTAAAAGAACATTTTAATCTTTCTGGAAAAAAACCTTTCTTTTGAGTTTTCATAAAGAATGACAACGCAAATAGCAGCTCACTCGCTGTAAAACAAAAAGGCTCACGATTCCAACTAGAAGTATAATACTGCATAGGGCAAATAGGCCACTATTGAGCTACTTGCTTAGATTCTCAATGAAGCGATGAAAATGTTCCACGGTGGCACTTGTAATTACCAGGTGCTCCACGGTGAAATATTTTCGGTTGTCATCAACTGTAGCTGCAAGGCTACCCTCGTCACCTTTCTAGCCTTCCTCAATCCAATGCTCAGTTTTGGAAGATGAGCTCTGGCAGACAACTCAAAAGAGGCCAATTTTTTGTTACATGAGCCTAATTTTTAAAGGCAGCAGGGACTTGTTGCCAAAGAACTGATGAAAACAATTCAGCCTAACAAGGCAATTTATATTATTAAGCTATATAAAGGATTCATTTTTTATTTATTTATTTATATGCCGCCCTTCTCCGGAGACTCAGGGCGGCTTACAGTACGTTAAGCAATAGCCTTCATACTTTTGCATATTTATACAAAGTCAGCTTATTGACCCCACAAACTGGGTCCTCAATTTACCCACCTTAGAAAGGATGGAAGGCTGAGTCAACCTTGAGCCTGGCGAGATTCGATCTTACTTTAATTGCAGACAGCTGGTGTTAAATTACAGTGCTTCTGTCTGTTGAGCTAAACCAGGCTCTTTAAGCTCATTGAGCTCAGTGTTTGGACACAGGTGCAGGTTAACACTGGTTTAAACAAAAGTTACCCATTATAGAAGTTGTCATCCGAACAACGGGTCTACCTTGGTTGTCTACCTTGCTTGGCCCCAAAGATACACAATATCTCACACACACACACACCCCGCAAATTTTTTTTCCAAAGCAACATTTTTAATGTGACGGAAGAGATCAAATACATGACTGACGGATAATCAAGTTAATGACATTTAATTTCGTCCTTCGGGAGAGGGGGCGGTATAAAAATCTAATAAATAAAATAAAATAAAAATAAATAATTTAAGCTAAATTTAAATAAGTAGTGGGTTTCAAATTAGTTTGCTACCAGTTTCTCTTGTGGGCAGAAATGTCTGGGTGTGTGGGCGGAGCCTCCCGCCGCTGCCGCTACCGGTTCACCCGATCCGGGGCAAACTGGTAGCAACCCACCACTGCTAGGGACATTTTAATAAACAAAACAGAAAAGTACCCTTGAAATGACAAAGTACCCTTTGTCACCTGCATCTGCTTCTCCACAAAATTACCTCCGTACATTGTACAATTCTTCCTATGATGAATGAGCTTCTTACCCCTGTTACGAAAGTAGGACAATGGACAATGTATCCTCTCAATCATATCTTGACAGTGTTTTCTCCCTCTTGACTTGAGTCAAACAGATGCCCACAAAATATTCGTCGATTTTGGGAACAGGTGGAAGCCACATAGCATGAAGTCTAGACTCCATGGTGTATAACAGGGTATGAGATTCAACTTCACCACTGCTTCTTGGGTGGTTCGTGAGATGTTAAGTCTGGCAAACTGTCCTTCTTGTGCTTCCAAACTCTGCTTAATCATTGTTTCAACAACTGTAACCGTGAGTTTTTCTGGCAAAACTAGGACTTTGTATAATTTTCCCAAGCGAGGTTTTCTGATGACATCTCCTGGACCGATGTTTTATTTCAGAATGATGGGACTATATGTCATTTTGGTTGTCATGATACCGTGAAGAAATTTCTCGCTTTCATTCTTACGGCATGATCATTGCTGGCAAATTTCGGCTCACATCTCTGCCATCAGCATGCAAGGAATCCATCTTGCACAAATCTTCCACCAGTCAGCAGCATCGAGAATGTAAATGACAAGCTTGACAGTCACTTCAAGCTTTTGAGCGATCTCCCCGTTTGTCCTTAATCAGTTCATCCACCTTTCTCATGTAACATTTGTTGGCTGCTGGCCCAGGCCATCCACTTTGTTCTGGATCACCCCAATAGTCCACCACAATTGAGCCAAAACTTTCAGTTGCTAAGTGAGAGTGTTGTTTAGAGAGTTTTGCCCCATTTTATGACCTTTATCACCACAGTTGTTAAGTGAAACACTGAGGTTCTTAAATTAGTAACATGGTTGTTAAGTGAATCTGGCTTCCCCATTGATTTTGCTTGTAAGCTGGTCACAAAAGGAGATCAGGTGACCCTGGGACAATGCAACCGTCATAAATGTGAGTCAGGTACCAAATGTCTAAATTTTGACCATGTGGTCCCAGGGATGCCGCAATGGTTGTAAGTGTGAAAAACATTCATAAGTCACTTTTTTCAATGCCGTGGTAACTTTGAATGGTCACTAAATGAACTGTTGTAAATCAAGGATTACTTGTACTCAATTGAACATAGTTATCACCTGAAGCAGTGGGTTTGAATCCCAGAAGGGTATGGCTAACTGATGAGAGCTAAATAGCTTGAAATAGATCTATACTAGTCTCCCTTTATTTCTTTGTCGGTAAACATAAATCCAATACAAAAATAGTTTGTCACGGAAGCGACTGCCTGCAAAGGCTCCTGGATTGGAGCTGAAAGGCGAAAGCGGAAGCAGTATGCTCCGCCCCATAATTGAGTAGACCAGGTTGCCCTGATAGACCAGTCTCACCCAAAAAAAAAAAAAAAACCCACACACTTAATCTCTCCCCTGGTATGGTTGACAAAGTGAGGAGAACCTGTGTGTTAGAGGTTAATACATCTACCTAATATGCAAGCAGCCTGGGTTTGAATCAGGGTTGAAATCCAGCAGGTTCTGACAGGTTCTGGAGAACCGGTAGCGGAAATTTTGAGCAGTTTGGAGAACCGGCAAATACCACCTCTGGCTGGTTCCAAAGTGGAGTGGAAATGGAGATTTTGCAGTATCCTTCCCCTGGAGTGGGGTGGGAATGGAGATTTTGCAGTATCCTTCCCCTGCCATGCCCATCACACCACGCCCACCAAACCATACCATGTCCACTAAGCCATGCCCACAGATCTGGTAGTAAAACAAAATGGATTTTATCACTGGTTTGAATCCCAGAAGGATCTGGCTAGCTGATGAGAGCTAAATAGCTTGAAATAGATCTATACTAGTCTCCCTTTATTTCTTTGTCGGTAAACATAAATTCAACACAAAAATAGTTTGACTGCCTGCGAAAGCTCCTGGACTGGGGCTGAAAGGCGAAAGAGGAAGCAGTATGTTCCGTCCCATAATTGGGTAGACCAGGTTGTCCTGATAGACTGATAAGGTTGCCCTGATAGATAAACCCCCACTGAAGCAGCCAACATTCAGCAGTGACTTCCACTCAAAGGACCTCTTCAGCAGTCAAACATTCAGTCTCAACAGGTTGATCAAAATGAACTGACCGCTTCGATTTCGTGAACAATAGCAACACACCCTTTTCTCACACTAAGCTCCTGCCAAATGAATTAGGAGAACAGATGCCAAAAAGTTTTTGGCAATGTCAGTACCGCCATCTGTTAACAATTTATGGCATTGGAGGCATTCATTTTATTCAACCATTGCACATGTACATATGTGTATATGGATATGTATACACACAGATACAAAGCTCCAGAGGCAACCAAGATACTCAAAGGCAGGGTTTTTTTTCCCCTAAACCCCAGACATGAATGCTGAATGGAAAGAAAGACGTACAAAGTTATACGTAGAAAATAGAACCCAGAATAATAGAGTTGGAATACAAATTGTAGACAGTTGGTATACAAATTGTAGACAGTTGGTATACAAATGAATCGACAGTTGGTATACAAATGAACATTTTGGCCTTCTTCAACTATACAATTTACAGAATAAAAGGCAGAACAACAAGAGTTGGAAGTCTTCTTGTCCAATCCCCTGCCAAGCAGGAGACCCTATACCAGTGATAGCTAACCTTTTTGCCATCGTGTGCCAAAAGCATGGGGAGCATGGGTGGGTCCTCTCCCCAGCTCAAGAGTCTCTCTAGGAGCCCGGGGAGGGTGAAAACAGCCTTCCCCACTCCCCCGGAGGCCCTCCGGAGGCCAGAAACGGCCCATTTGCCGACTTCCAGTCCCACCAGAAGTTGGCAAATGGGCTATTTTGGCCTCCAGACGGCCTCCAGGGGGGGTGGGGAAGGCCATTTTTGCCCTTCTCAGGCTCCTAAAGAGACTCTGGAGCCTGGGGAGAGCAAAAATAGGGCCTCCCCCCTTCCCCCAGCCTTCTGGAGGCAGGAAACAGCCTGTTTCTCTACTTCTGATGGGCCCAGAAGGCCCGAAAATCTGCTGGCTCGCGTGCCCACCAATATGGCTCTGTGTGCCACCTGTGGTTTGCCATCACGGCCCTATGCCATTCCAGACAAATGGTTGTCTAATGTCTTCTTAAAAACCTTCAGTAATGGAGCACCCACAATTTCTGAAGGCAATCCATTCGACTGGTTAATTGTTCTCACTATCAGGAAATTTCTCCTTATTTCTGGGTTGCTTCTCTCCTTGATTAGCTTCATTTTTATAGACTTGAAAGAATAGTTACTCCCTAATTGGTTTTGCTTAACAAGGTGAAAGGAGATGGAGAGTGGTTTGAATGTGATATTTTATCCTCTATATTCCCTGTAATATAGTTCCAGATGTTTGCAAAATGTTGCAGGTTTTGACAAGAGCTTCTAAATACATTGGGCTGAATTAATTTAGGTGCCTACAAATGATAATGAGAATGTTTTTCTTAATTATTTTTTTAAATATAAAACCTTGCCAAATTTGCATACATTCAAATTGAGAAAATTGACAAATTATGTCCAGCTGCAATTTGCTAGGTCATCTCTCATCTCTTAGTTATGCAGCCTTTGCCAAGAATTGCATCCTAATTCTATATAGATCCTCTGTATAGATAAGGATAAATCATATTCTGTAATATTGAATGTATTTCAAGATGGCTGCCTTCCCTCTGGCCAAACGCAATAACAATTTCTGTCCACACTTTAAACTGAGATTATTTACAAATGTACAATCTATTTTGGGCATTCATACTTTACATTTGTCCAGCCATGCATTCAGACAGCTGCCATGTTGGCAAATGTATCATTTGTTGCCAACGTAAGTTCAAAAATGAGGCTTCAAGTGCAGAAGATTACCTTGGCTCTTGAGCTTTGATTCATGCAACTGGTTTTGCTGGAAATTTACATGTTAGAAAGACAGATATTTGCCTCAAGGGCAGAATATATATCATGTAAATGCACTGTTTTGCAAAAAAAAAAAAAAAAAAAAACCAAATAAATGAGTCTGACAAATGAAGTCCTGAGTTATTGTTTAATAATATGAAAATACACAATTTTGTTTATGGTGAGGACATATCAAAGGTCTAGTTAGAAAACGGGGAGGCTGCCCAAAAAAATAAAAATGTTTTAGCCGTGCCCCCTTTTTTTATACCTCTGTTATGTGTGACAAATATAAAAAAGGGGGCAGAATTTCATTTGCACAACTATAGCCATTATCTTGGGAATTTTTTTTAGTTTTTCCTTGCTTCCTGCCATCATTCCTAGTGATGAGCGACAAGACTTACACAGAGGAAGAAAAGCAGGATCTAAATGTGATGAGCCACACACGACACAGTGGAGTTGTTATTGGTGCCTGCCAGTGAGTTTGCCCCAGTAGGCTTGGTTTTAGATTAAATATTTTTTAATTAAAAGAGAGAGTTAAATGGGAAATGAACGTGCTTCGAGCAAGCTGCCTTCAGCATTATATTAAAGAGAGATTGCAAAGGTTACAGCTCAGTGCTTGGCTAAGCATCATCTGCCCAACCAATATGGTGCAAATTAAGCTTGGATTGGAGAGAAAACCCTGGGAATTAATGGGGGGGAGGGGCAAAAGGCGTTCTCATTGGTTGGGTCTCTGGCAAATAAGCATCCTGTTACTGGCAAGGCTTCCCAGAGTTGCCATCTTGAGAGTGGGCAAGCCTTCACTATGGCAACCACTTTGGAATCATAATATATACCACACTGTAAAAATTCTAAATGTGTCCATCGTTGAAAAGGTGGCAATAAAGAAATACTTTCAGATTTGACCAACTGGACAGGGGTGGGGATGGTAAAACAGCCTTTTTGAAGGGAGAAATAGACCAGGGTGAGATATTTAAAAGTCTAACCCACTGACCTGTTCCAAAATTAATTATAGTTCTAAGTTTCCAAAACGTGTTTAAATAAAACAACCCTCTCTCCACAGGATACTTTTCCAAGGATATGCTGGCAAGGATATGCGTAAAAAAATAAAATGGCAAAATATGTAAATAGTAAATAGTATGTAAACAAATATAGAAGTGTGAGAGAGGTTATTTTACATCAGGATTCAGAGTTCTGACTTCCAAATGCTGAGCTTTTTCCAGTCATTAGTTTAAAAACCCTGAAACTTCAAGCAGTATTCGGTATAATTTTCAGTCTAAAAACATCTCCAGATAACAGATCCAGCCATAAAAGCAAGCTTCCAAAAAGAATCCTATACAGATAGTCCCAGAGGTGGGCTTTGTCAAGTTTCGAGGTCGTCTCAAATAAATTGCATTTCAAACAAAAGTTTTTCTTTGAAGAAAAACTCCTATTTATTAAGCACGACATTCTAAACCCGACTCCATCGAAGCCAACACTGACTTCCAGACCCAAAACCCTCCCTTTCCGTTCCCCACTCCCCTGCACTCATTGGCCATCTTCCAAGTCATTCTACCCCTAATCTACTCCAGCTCAAAGGAATTTCCCCCCTGCCATCCCATCTCCTAGGGGATATTATCTCCAGGGAAAATAAGTAGGTAAAAAGTCAAACGTCCCTTTCCAGACGCCTCCGCTTCTCCTTCTTATGTCAGCACTAGAGTAAATGCAGCTTGAAGTGCTGACAGGCTTCATATAATTTAACAACTGGTTCACCCAGAATCAAATATGTGTGCGCTCACACCTTGTGCGCATGTGCGCTGCATCAAAAACACGGCAATTGTATAAGACGGGATAGCACCAGGTGGGGTGCTATCTGGCTGTAACTGAACCGGTGAATCCCACCCCTGGGTTTGCGTGAACCGGTCTGAACCGGCTGAATCCCACCCCTGGGTAGTCCTCGACTTACGACCGCAATTGAGCCCAAAATTTCTTTTGCTAAGTGAAACATTTGTTAAGTGAATTTTGCCTCATTTTCCAACCTTTCTTGCCACAGTTGTTAAGGGAATCACTGCAGTTGTTAAGTGAGCAACATGTTTGTTACCTGAATCTGGATTCCCTATTGACTTTGCTTGTCAGAAGGTCACAAAACCCCAGGATGCTGTGACCGTCATAAATATGAGTCACTTGCCAAGCGTCTGAATTTTGATCACGTGACTCTGGAGAAGTTACAGCAGTCATCAGTGTAAAAAACGGTCATAAGTCCTAAGCCAGTGCCTTTGTTACCTTGAACAGTCACTAAATGAACTTATAAGTCAAAGGCTATCTGTATCAATTCATTGCCAGTAGAGTTTACAACCAGAATTGGGACCACAATTTCCATTGATCAACAAGTGAGATGCACCTAATTTTTGCCAGTTATTAAGTGAACATGGCAGTTGAGTAAACCTGGTCTCCCACACTGACTTTCCTTGTTAGAAGCTGGTTGAGAAAGTCACAAATGGCAGTCACATGACCCTGGGATGCTGCAACCATCATAAATAGATGTTGGTTGCCAAACACCCAAATTATTATTATGACCGTGGGGATGTTGCAATGGTGACCAGTTCTAAATCTCTCTTTTTTTAAGTGCCAGACCAGTGTAACTTCAAATGGCCACTAAATGAAAAGTTGGAGTGAATCAAGGACTAACTGTACTCTGGCCCTAAACCAGGGGTGTCAAATTCGATTTCATTGAGAGCCACTTCAGGATTGTGTTTGACCTTGGGGGGCTGCGGGACATGGCCAGGGTGAGTGTGGCTAGCTTGACGTCATTTGTCGAGGCTCCGTTTTCAGCCACAACTGCCTCCTGCAGCCTTCTGCCAGTGAAAACGGAGCCTGGGCAGGCCATGGGTGGCTCTCCCGCGCTCCGTTTTCCCTGGCAGAGGCAACGCGGGCTGGTCCTTCGCTGTTTCCAGGGCAGGCCTATGAGCCAGATCTAAGAAGCCATGGGCCAGATCTGACCTGCGGGCCTTGAGTTTAACAACCCTGCCCTAGATTGTTATAAACCATGTTTTCTGGTCTGAGAGTCCTACATGGGGTCCCTGCATTCTATTTTCTGATTTCAAACACCGTCAGAGCAGTGGTGGGTTGCTATCGGTTCACACCAGATCGGGCGAACCGGTAGCGGCGGCGGGAAGCTCCACCCACCCGCCTGGATACTTCTGCGCATGTGCAGAAGCACCGCACACACAAGCGAACTGGTAGCGATGGAATTTGGAACCCGCCCCTGCGTCAGAGAACTAGTTTTTCATGGGGCTCAAGACAACATCCCTCATAGAGGGGTGACATCATGGTTACTGGCCCCAACTACCACTACTACCATACATTCAATGTAAGGTGTGAACAAGTCAAAACACAGCTTCTAAAATGGAGTGTGCAGAAGGATATACAGTACTTGACTTACAACAGTTCATTTAGTGACAACATGGTTGAAAAAAAGTGACTTATGATCGTTTTTCACAATTACAACCTTTGTAGTGTCCCCGTGATCACGTGATAAAATTCAGATCCTTGGCAACTGGTTCGTACTCATGACCTTTGCTGTGTCCCAAAGTCATGTGATTCCCCTCTTGCAACCTTTTGACAAGCAAAGTCAACAGGGAAGACCGATTCACTTAACCACCATGTTGCTAACTTAGCAAACTGCAGAGAGTCACTTAACAAATGTGGCACGAAAAGTCGTAAAAATGGGACAACGCTCACTTTAAAAATGTCTCAATTAACAACAGAAATTTTGGACTCAATTGTGGTCGTAAGTCGAAGACTACCTGCACACATAGAATGCTTTCGTAAGTTCCCAAGTTCAGGTGAGCATATGGAGATATGTAGACTGGAGGTGCTAATAAATTTGCATTTGACAGGACACGAGGATTATAGCTATAAAAGCAAAAGGCAGATGCGTCGTTAATCACAGGCTGATTTATCCATTCAGTAAAGTTACCCTTTGAATGATCGTGCAATATTGAACAAGCTTCCCATATGTTTCTAGAACATATGCCTATAACCATTGCTTTGCACATTTTAACTCACTTTTCTAATTACAGTGTAAGAAGTAAGAACAGTATTTACAGAGCTGGATCAATATGCCAAAAGAATCCAACTTTAAAGCTTTTAATCCCGTTCAAAAAATTCTATGAATCTACCATTTTCAAAAAAAAATAGCCATTGTAAATTGTTGGGTCTCAGAGTTTTATTATGCCTTGAAGCTGATAGGTTGAGCTTGTTTTAATCATGCTCAGTCTATCACTGAGTGTAATGAAAATAAAATAACTTCAGGAAAAAAATCCAATAGAATCTGGAGAAGGCAGCATTGAAGAAGAAGAAGAAAAACCTTAAAATCAGATCTAGGTGAAGAAGGAGGAGCCTGTAGCTTTCCATTTGTCATTAAATTCTGCTCCCAGTATTTCGTCTTATTGTTGGGGGCTGTTAGTTGAAATTTAAGAATATCTGGACTACAAATACACTATCTTTGTCATATGTAAGTCAAAAGTCTATCAACCTACTTGGAATTTTCATGAGCTACAAAGGTTCTAAAATGACCATCAAGATGAGATGTCAAGTTAACAGAACAAACCAAGTCAAAAATTGCTAGAGAATTTCTAGAAGCCTGCCACTCTGATAGATTAGCCATCATAGACACATTGACATAAACAGTATCCACACACTATGGAAAAAGAGACAATCAACAAGCCAAAAAAGGAACAAAAAGACCGATCAACACACAGATCAGTATAGATTAACTCCAAGATTAACATCAGACCAACAATTAGAAGTAAACAATACCACAATCAAGGTACTTCCAAAAAACAGTAAACAGCTCAACCAAAGAACCTGTTCTGAGCTAGGCTTCCCCAGCAGCACGAAGCCGAGTCCTCGTCCCGATAAACCCCTTTTATTTAATTTACAGTGAATTCCTCTCCAGCAAAGTCTTTCCTCTCCCACAGTCTTTCAATAGTTCACAATTACCAACCTTTATCAGGTTTGGAGAGTGGCCAGGCCAATATCTTTCAGACACCGCAATACTTGGCAAGAATGCAGAAATGAACTAATTGTCTCCTGAAAACACCCCTCCCCTTTTGCTCCTCTTTTATTCTCTCTGGGAGGGGCCCTTCATTGTCCACCTGTGGCCTTACTCCCAAGTCGATCCTTGTTCCTTAGCTGTTCCCTTCTTCTGGCAACTCTGCGCATGCGCACATTGGGAAGCGGCTCCAGCTGTTCGTCTGCCTCACTGATATCTGACTCCGAAGGCAGCTGATACCTGTCATATGGCTGTGGCCCCGTCTCTGTCTCTGACGCAGAGTCCTCATCAGAGCCTTCCTCAGACTCCAGGACTGGCCCATCTTCCTCCCCAACCTCCTCACTGTCTGAGTCCGCTGCCACAACAGAACCTCTAAGACCATCCCCACCAAAATTGATAAGAAAAAGCCACTAGACTATAAATGGAGAGCAAACCTACTCCTTACTAGCACTAATGATGTTACCTAGTTTGGGTAATGGATGTCTGCAAGAAAATAACCAAGCTCAGAGAGCACCAAGGACCCCTCATGTCAAGTTAAATTTTCTCTGGTACGGGATTTTATTTGGTGATCATAATTGCTTTTGTCGTTCTTTTCCCAAGAAATGCTAGTATTGAACAATTTCTAATTCTAATTTTAGCCTGTTTGTAACTCGTTCCTTTTCTAATTGTTGATCGTGTTTGAGATCAAATGATTCCACCGTATGTTATTTTTATCCTGTTTTATATTCTGCCTAGGCAAAATAGAAAGGGCTGATTAGTTCGCTGAAAGAATAACAAATAAATAATCTGACCCTCTAGTCACAAGAGAAGAATCCAGACCTAAGA
Source organism: Pantherophis guttatus (assembly GCF_059756535.1). Classification (NCBI taxonomy): domain Eukaryota; kingdom Metazoa; phylum Chordata; class Lepidosauria; order Squamata; family Colubridae; genus Pantherophis; species Pantherophis guttatus. The sequence goes on along the minus strand of NC_142070.1, from coordinate 12,837,318 downwards.
AAATCTTAGTTAACTTGCACCAATGAACCCATCCAGTAACTCAATTTTGCATTTTTCAGACTGATGTGCAAAAATAGTGAACCAACATAATTATTTCAAAGATTTCTGCAGGACCTTGGAGTGGGAATTATGCAGTGGTGGGATTCAAATAATTTAACAACTGGTTCTCTGCCCTAATGACCTGCTGGGTGGGCGTGGCCATGGTGGGCATGGCCAGGAGGTGTGACAGGCAGCACTCAGCCTCCTGCACCCCCCTGGGAGCAAAAATGGGCCAGGCAATGTGCTGCCCCCCTCCCGGTGCCCATTTTGGGTCTAGTAGGCCTCCCTGCAGCCTCCTGGGAGCAAAAACGGGTCATGGAAGAGCCACCCCACCACCCTGTGCCCCGTTTTGGGCCTAGAAGGCCTCCCTGAAGCCTCCTGGGAGTGAAAATGGGCTGGGGAGCACTGCACACACACCCCGTGCCCCGTTTTGAGCCTAGGAGGCCTCCCTGGGAACCAAAATGGGGCACATGGGGACTCCTGGAAGGGGTACGGTGGGGAGGGGTGGGGCCAGCCAGCAATTTAACTATTGGATCACCCAAACTGGCCCGAACCGGCTGCATCCCACCACTGGGATTATGGGTTCTGAAGTCCAGCCCATTGGGATGAAACCAGTTTGAGGATATAGTTGGTAGAGACATTATTTTTTCCTGTGGCAGTGGCCAGAATCCAGAATACAAAGTATATCCCACAAACCTGAAATCCCCCCCTTTCCCAAATAATTATTACTAGCTGACTGAAAAGACTGATGATGTGAGTCATACATCTGTTTGATATACTCCGCCGGCATCCTTGTTCGTGGAGGAACACACAGGGCAGTGGCTCAATGGATTATTCCTTGTCTTTCTAACCTTGACAGCTTCACGGATTAAGCTAGATCACAAACTTTTGATGCTCTCTGGTGCTCCTGGCTACACTTTTTCCTGTAGAACTAACAAGGGATGACAGGCCTCAGATTCCTTATTCCAGTGGACAATTAGCACCTCCTTCAGTCAAATGCTTCTCACATATTAATGCTACTCAACCAACATAACTGAATGTGGAAAGGGGAAGAGAGACAAGGCGGGAACCAACACACTGAGCCAGTGCAGTCTTACTGGCGGATTCATTACAGTTGTGCTTTTCAGCTCAGCTGGAGAAAATTATGCAAATGTCTTTAACCTGCCTTTCCTTCTTGTCTCATGGCACATCTGCCCCCTGTTCTTTTTCCGGAAGGCCAAAATGTTGTGCAGTGAAAGGGAGGGTGGTTTTTTTTGCATGGAAAGGGGAAAAGAAAAGGGGAGGTAGTTAAGTCAGTAATCCAAAGCCCCCCTGCATCCTTTCACTGTTCTTTTTAGTCATCAACACTTTTCAAGGGCAACAACAATGTTTAGAAGGGGAAAGGGGTTTGCAGAGCTGAAATGCCAAGCAAGAAAGATGCGGAATGTTTTCAGAATATGTAGGCACCAGCCTATGCTTGTGCTTTAATCATTTGTGGATTAAAGCATACTTCAGCAGGCTAACAAATAAATTAGTTAGGGTTGAGGAATCATGGGTCTATGAGAAAGTGAGAGAGAGAGAGAGAAAGGGAGAAGGTCTGGCAAACTGCACGCAACCAAATAGTTCATTGCAGGTGGCTTTTTGTACTACTTCTTCTTTTTACTTTCTCATAGCCTACTTAGCATGCCGCCACCACTAAAATAACCCTTAGGAACAGAGCAGTGGTGGGATGCCCCCGGTATGGACCAGTTCTATAGAACCGGTAGTAAAGCTGGCAGGAGGCTCCACACATTGACCCAGATGTCATTAGAAGCGATCTGCGCACGCGCAAAAGAGTGCGCATGCACGCTTGCTTTGCTCGTGCGCATACACAATGCGAACTGGTAGTAAAGGTAAGTAGAGCCCACCCCTGGAAGAAAGCATTCTCTGGATTGGTCATAGCAGAGGTGTCAAACTCGATTTTGTTGAGGGCCGCATCAGGGTTATGTTTGACCTTGGGAGGCCAAGGTCAAACAATTCTTTATTTTATTTTTTTATTTTATTTTATTTCGAATTTATATACCGCACCTTCTCCCGAGGGACTCAGGGCGGTGTACAGCCAGATAAAAACATACAATACAAACATTAAAAAACAATTAAAAGGATATATATTAATTTGGCCCCAATTTAAGATAACAAACCAATTAAAAATTAAAAATATGTTAAAAAAATATGTTAAGCCAGCCCGGCTTGCTGAAAAAAGAAAGTTTTAAGGGCACGGTGGAAGGCACCGAGGTCTTGGATTCTCCTTATCTCTGGGGGCAGCTGATTCCAGAGGGTAGGTGCCCCCACAGAGAAGGCCCTCCCCCTGGGGGTCGCCAGCCTACATTGTTTGGCTGATGGCACCCCGAGGAGGCCCTCTCTGTGGGAGCGTACAGGTCGGTGGGAGGCGACCGGTAGCAGCAGGCGGTTTCGAAGATAACTAGGTCCTATGCCATGGAGTGCTTTAAAGGTGGTAATCAACACCTTGAAGCGCACCCAGAAGACCACTGGGCGCCAGTGCAGCTCACACAGGAGCGGTGTTATGTGGGAGCACCAGGCGGCTCGCGTAATTACCCGCGCGGCTGCATTCTGGACCAGTTGGAGCCTCCGGGTGCTCTTCAAGGGGAGCCCCATGTAGAGAGCATTGCAGTAATCCAGGCGCGAGGTGACGAGGGCATGAGTGACTGTGCACAGGGAATCCCGATTAATCTTGATTAAATTATCTTTATGTTGATATATAATTTTATTATATTTATATATATAATATAATTTTTACTCCCCCCCAAAAAATGGTGTTATTAGCTAGTTTTAGAAAATACACTTTTCCCAAAAGGTTTCCACAATTTTGGCCACTACTGTACAATACAATAAATAAAAAGGAGTATGTCTCATGGCTTAGGAGCAGCATAGAAGAATAATTCACTCCCACATATCAGAAAAACAGTGGCAGAGATGACAGAGCCATCTTCTGAAAAGCCTCTTAAGAACCAGACAAGTTTTTAATGGGAACGCAGACCCTATGATTTTAGGTGTTTCAAAAGCTATGAGTCAACTCTTTCCCAATCAAGCTCCAGTTTGGACGATTACACAGATACGGTGATGAAGTTTCCTTGCAGGACGACAGCTGTGTTCCTCTATGGTGGCAGAAATTTAGAAGGAATTTGGCAGCACCTTTTCCACCTAACGCTGCGGCTTACGAAAGTCTACGCTTTTAATAAAATGTGATTGCTGGAAACAATGCTTCCAACTTTCTGAAAAAGCCTTTGGCAGTAATATGGAATCGCTCCCACGGCCTTCATTTTTTGTGTGTGTGTTTTGTTTTGACTTCCTCATCTGTTCTTCTGCTTAGTCTTTCCTAGTGGTCTCCCCTCCAAATTCTAATTAGGTCCAGCCAGCTTGCCTACTTGGAGAACTGTCAAAGTTAGCCTAACGCTGCCATCTGCTGGAAATTACAGAACATCAACAAACTTTAGATCAGTGTTTCTCAACCTTGGCTACTTGAAGATGTGTGGACTTCAACTCCCAGAATTCCCCAGTTAGACCACACATCTTCAAGGGGTCAAGATTGAGAAACCCTCCTTTAGATTATGCCTAGCAAACAACTGGCAGCTAGTAAAAAACTTTCAGTATAGACTTCATGTGATCTCTGCATCTTGAATATAAGTTAGTACTGTTACTAAGTTAGCACCCATCCCTCTCCTACAGTGTTTTCCCGAAAATAAGACCCTGTCTTATATATTTTTTTAACCCTGAAATAAGCGCTTGGCCTTATTGCCATGTGCTCAAAAGCCCGATTGGGCTTATTATCAAGGGGTGTCTTATTTTGGGGGAAACAGGGTAGAAGAATGAAATATTTTGAGAAATATTAAAAAGGCAGAATATTATATTTCCCTAAAGGAGAAACATGTTCTTGGAAAGCAGCCCCCCACCTTTCTTAATAGCCACAGCAAGACTGGGCCAGCCTATCTACAAGACAAAAGACCTTTAGCTCCAGGATGATGGGATTAAGACATAACCCTCCAGGACATAATAGGATTATCTAGCAGCAGGGCTCACTGCATTGCGAAATCCACCTGGGGACATTGCATCACCCTCCAGGTTTCAACCAAACTTGATTCAGGCAAACATGACCCCACATGACTCCACAGGGGAGTTTGACTACAGCCAATAGAATACATTTCTTGCACAGGAACAGGAAGCTCAAGGGCAAGGCCCAAGAGAGGATATAAATAACCCTCACTCTCCACTCCACTCCATGTGGTCAGCTGCCCAGGACTTCAAACCCATGTGGTCCTGTCCATCAATAAACCATCCTTCCAATCAGCCTCCATGTTTCCAGTGTGTTTCTCCCTACTTGGAACTGAACCAAATGGATAGTAGTAGTAGGACACAGTAGTAGAGCAGTATAGTTTACTGCCTATGCCATTTTATAAACTTTTCAATGTCAGTTGCATGTGCTAGGCACCACAAAAGTGAAAATGCCTTAGATTACAGAAAATTGTAGGCACGTCCATTAGGAAAGGCATATGCAAAATACGCCCCAAATGCATCTGTATCAGAGGTGGGTTTCAGCAGGTTCTCACCAGTTCTGGAGAACTGGTAGCGGAAATTTTGAGTAGTTCGGAGAACCAGTAGTAAACATTCTGGCTGGCCCCGCCCCCATCTATTCTCTGCCTCTCAAATCCCAGCTGATCAGGAGGAAATGGGGATTTTGCAGTAACCTTTCCCTGGAGTAGGGTGGGAATGGAGATTTTACAGTATCCTTCCCCTGCCATGCCCACCAAGCTACGCCCACCAAGCCATGCCACGCCCACCAAACCACACCCACAGAACCGGTAGTAAAAAATTTTGAAGCCCACCACTGACCTATATACAGGTAATCCTCGATTTACAACAGTTCTTTTACTGACCTTTCGAAGTTAGGGCAATACTGAAAAAAGTGACTTATAACCAGTGGTGGGATGCTGCCGGTTTAATAACAGGTTCGGTGAGCGTTTGTGCCTAAGACGCTTGCGTGCTGCACTGAAAATGGAGCATTTAGAAGCTCAGCTGTTTACCTTCCAAGTCAGCAACGGTAAGTAGAACAGCGAGGGGGGAAAATCAGCTGTGCTGCGCAATTGAGATGAGCTACAAAACAGGAAATAAAGGACAGGATAGAGCTGGGGCAGGTGGGCAGGGCCAACTGATCATCGGAATTACCGGTTCTCCCGAACCGGTCTGAACCAGCTGAATACCACCTCTGCTTATACCATTTTTCACACCTAAGACTGTTGCAGCGCCCCCATGGTCACGATCAAAGCCTTATCAAAATTCAGACACTTGATAACTGACTCATATTTATGACGGTTGCAGTGTCCCAGGGTCATGCGATTCCCCTTTCGCGACCTTCTGACAAGCATATTTCAATGGGGGGAAGCCAGATTCACTTAACAACCAGCTTACTAACTTAACAACTCCAGTGATTCACTTAACAACAGTGGCAAGGCAGGTCATAAAATGGGGCAAAACTCACTTAACAGATGTCTCGTTTAGCAACAGAAATTTTGGGCTCAGTTGTTGTTGTAAGTCGAGGACTACCTTGTATTAGGAAAAACGTGCACCAAAAGACACAGAATGGGAAAAAACTTAAGGTAGGATATAATAAAAACTGAAAAAAAGTCAAGCATGAGAGGCTCCACCAATGTTTTCCTGAGCAAATAGTCTTCCAGGAGAGGACACTAGGATAACCCAAGTGTAAAAACCTTGGAGGAATGGGAAACAGGCCAATGTAAAAGTTATTTTGTGGGCTGTATATGTAAATATTTATAATGTTACCACATTAAAACACAAACAATTACGCCATTTGCTATTTATTCTGGTGCTGGGCAGAGAAATTCTTCTGTATTTTTCCTAAGAATCCTCACTCAATTTGATGAATGAAAGTTTGGCTTTAACATTTCTTCGAGGGTGGGGGAGGAAGAGTTTGGGGGGAAATTTCCAAAGTGTGGTGGGTTAATCATAGAAAATGTGCTTGAGCAGCGTCAAACCACAGTAGTCGTATTGTCACCACCCTACCCTTGAAAAAAATGTCTCATTCACAAATTTAAGGTGTGCTTTCAAAATGCCACTGGACTCCAGCTGTCACATAAGCCTCCCACATACTTTTTTCCAGGGATTTCCTCATTATCTGAAAAGGGAACACTTTCACCCCAAAACAGAAATGCAACATGAAAGACAAGACAACACAGGTACAAATCAGTCATGTAAAACCCCACAACTTGTGTTTCCATGACAACTCTGTATGCAAACCTATATACTCCCAATTAGCCAGTTTCACCAAACTACGGGTAGTCCTTGACTTACGACCACAATTCAGCCCAAAATTTCTGTTGCTAAGCGAGACATTTATTGAGTTTTGCCCCGTTTTATGACCTCTCTTGCCATAGTTGTTAAGCGAATCACTGCAGTTGTTAAGTTAGGAATATGGTTGTTAAATGAATCTGGCTTCCCCATTGACTTTGCTTGTCAGAAGGTCTCAAAAGGTGGTCACATGACCCTGGGACATTGCAACCGTCATAAATATGAGTCAGTTGCCAAGCGTGAACAAGAGTCATAAGTCTCTTTTTTCAGTACTGTTGTAACTTTGAATGGTTACTAAGCAAACTGTTGTAAGTCAAAGACCTGTGTAGACTCCATACCAGGGGTGAAATGCTCCCGGTTCGGACCGGATCGCCCGATCCGGTAGCGATGGTGGCAGGTGATTCAGAGAACCGTAGCAAAAATCCCTGAGCCCCTCCCCCCCAAATGCCCAGCTGAGCTGCGCGATCATCAGAGACTTTTTCTTTTACTTTTAAAAGCATTTTTTCTACAACCTCTTCGGCCGAGGAGGTTGTAGGAAAAAAAATGCTTTTAAAAGCCTCTGACGATCCCAACTGAGTTGCCTGATCGTCAGAGGCTTTTAAAAGCATTTTTTTCTGCAACCTGAAGAGGGTTGTAGAAAAAATGCTTTTAAAAGTTAAAAAAAAAAAGTTGGCCACGCCCACCCAGTCACATTACTCCCCCCAACCAAGCCACGCCCACAGTACCAGTAGTAACAAATTTTACATTTCACCACTGCTCCATACCTGTGTATGAAGATAGATTGAATGAACTCTGCAGAAAAGACTACAAAGGAAAAATATGGCAGCATCCAGATACATTAAAGGATGTTATAAAGAAGATGGCAAGGACTACTATTACAAAAATGTGGACCAGGAATAAAGAAGTAAAAAATAACAAGTATTTAAGCTGTTACTTTGCTTAAGTATGAGGTAAAACCTTCCGAATTGTCTACCATAATCTATTTATGAAGACCATGGATTCTTGCTCATCTCTGGAGGGCTTTTTTTTTTTTTTTTTAAATATGGATAGCTACCTCCTGAGAATAGTTCATCTGGTTTTTCTACCCATTGTAGAGGGTTGGACTAAGTCAGGGGGTCTCCAAACTTAGCAACTTTAAGACTTGTGGACTTCAACTCCCAGAATTCTCCATCTAGCATGGCTGGCTGAGGAAATCTGGGAGTTAAAGTCCACAAGTCTTAAAGTTGCCAAGTTTGGAGACTCCTGGGCTAGGTGATGCTCTAACAGTCTAACTTGTTAATTCTATGGTTCTTTTCAGTCATTTGGTCTACACATTTATTTTCTCCCAAATATAAAATAGAGATCAAACAAAGATAAATAAGAAAATGTAGATGGAACAATACCATCACATAGTTGAGAAAATCAATGCCACGTTTCCCTTTATATAAACCACCGTACATTGTCAAATAAATATGTGCTAGCTGAATTGTCAGAATACAGGAAAACACTTGGAAAGCGGTTCATGAAAACCTTGACATTTCGTTCTTCCAAAGAGAAGTCTTGTTTTGAAAAGATTTACCTCTCATCACACCAGGCATTTATTTAACCACATCTCAAAAACCTAATCTCACCTTAAACAGAAAATACTCTCTCCCTTAAAAAAAAAAGTACATGATTTGTCATCTGAACTGCATTGCAGAGATTTTGGAGATTTCATTGACAAGAACTGATTTGGTGCCGATATTGAAGACGGGGAGCGTTTTCATGATTTTTACAACTTTTGCCATTCTAACTGGAGGAACGATCAGAAAAACCAATCACGGGGACATTCAAAATGTTTTGAGACTTTTCATGCAGGTGTATTGCTTTGGAATAAGAGCCTGCTAAGGAAGAAGCTGAAAAAAAAATGGCAAGTCTTTTTAATATAAGAAATTTAGGACAGAAGATTTTATAGATCCCCCCTCCCTGCAGCTGAGATGCAAACTCCAATTTTAACTTTCAGAGAAGACAAACGCCAAGAAGCGCCACTACGACTCAATTTCTTTCATTCAAATGTAGATCACCCTTGAAAAGCCTTTAAACTCCCTACTGCAACGTCTCCAAAATTGCATTAGGAAGAAACTGTGGTATCCACAACGAGGGAGTTTTGACCGGCTGGAAGATCGTATTCTTTGCCTGGCATTCCATCACTTGAAGCGAATGGTATTTTAATGCCACTTACCCTGTTCCTAGCAGCTGAACTGATCCACTGCCGGCACTAATTCCAAACCCAGAGCCTTCACTCTTTCCGAAGATGAAAAAAGCAAAACGGAAAAGAAAAAAAGGGGGGGGGGAAAGCACAACCCTCTCCAGAAGGCAAGAGAACATTCAAATCAAAGTGAAAGTCCCTATAACTCCAGTTTCAAAAAGGAAATGCAGACAGGCTAAATAAAGCCGCCACTGTTGTGAAAAGTTTTTGGTTCCCTCTAGTCTTCCTGTTGAACGCTGACACCAAATGTCAACGCTCAAGGCTGAGCCTCAGCTGTACTTGAATGAGGAGCGAGGCTCAGAATCCACAGCTGAGGCGGGGTCCAAAATGTGTTAATATACAACAGACTAGTAAGTGGGCAAGGCCAACCTTCACCCCCTCCAGCAGGTTTCGGGTTTCACCCAGCAACTGGTAGCTTTGCAGCAAGCGAAGGCTGTTGGCTCTAGCTGAAGGGAGTCCCTTCTTAACCGACAGCTCATTCCTCAACTATCTCTGGACCCCCGCGTGGTAGGGCCCCTCCCTCCCCTGGGTGGTGTGGGAAGTGCCATGTGGAAACATTATCCTGCCTTGCTTTCCTCCCAGCCTGCTTTCATCCGATGAAAGTGAATTGGCTTGCAATGTTTCTCTCCCTGAAAAGAAAGAAGAGCTTGGTGGGCAATGCAGATGCATGAATCTGGAGTTCTCCGTTACGAGGTGACCAAAGGCCATTTGATCGTATTTTTGAGCCTTCCAAGTGCTTTTCCTGATTAAGTTAAATTTCTAAAGAGGGCATAAGGTTGGACCTCCTCCGATAAAGGAGAAATATTTGTAGCTCGTCAAGGCTATGGTTTTCCCAGTTGCAATGTATGGCTGTGAAAGTTGGACCATAAGGAAGGCTGAGGCTGAGGCCTTTGAACTATGGTGATGGAGAAGACTCCTGTGAGTCCCTTGGACTGCAAGGTGAACAAACCGGTCAGTCCTAGAGGAGATCAACCCTGACTGCTCTTTAGAAGGCCAGATCCTGAAGATGAAACTCAAATACTTTGGCCACCTAATGAGAAGGAAGGACTCACTGGAGAAGAGCCTAATGCTGGGAATGATTGAGGGCAAAAAAAGAAGGAGATGACAGAGAATGAGGTGGCTGGATGGTGTCACTGAAGCAGTCGGTGTGAACTTAAATGGACTCTGGTGGATGGTAGAGGACAGGAAGGCCTGGAGGAACGTTGTCCATGGGGTCATGATGGGTCGAACATGGCTTCGCAACTAACGACAACATTTGTACTCACGGGTGAAATGAAGGGTCCTTGGTGTTCTCTGAGATTGGTTGTTTTCTTGCAACTCCTTTTTTTTTTCCAGATGGAAAAGGTGAACATCTGGTGAATTTTCAGGCGGAAGGAGGCATATCAGAAAGCCAGAACATCAGCATTAACAGTCTCCTTCATCTCCATCAGTTAAATTAGCTGAAAATAACAGCAGGACCTCTTCAAAATAAGGAAAGGGGGAAAAAGAAGCCTGTCTGAAAGAGAGACAACCTCTTGACATGTCCTGTCCAGACCATGTCTACTATGATTGATGGATTCTGCTGCTTCATTATCCCACCTGAACTGGTAAATGAAGAAAGGAGAGAAAACACCTTTAATAAAAACAACAAAAAATAAATAAATCTGTCACTGCAGTTAAGTGAGAAAAGTAGCAGAACACTTCTCAATTTCATCTATGGGATTTTTATTATTATTATTATTTTGAAGCCCATCTTTTTCCTGTTCCATTAATGAAGCAGGGTATTTTTGTACAGTTGTATGAAGTTGTATGGGGGAGATGGTGGCTCAGTGGCTAAGACACTGAGCTTGTCGATCAAAAGGTCGGCAGTTCAGCGGTTCGAATCCCTAGTGCCGCGTAACGGGGTGAGCTCCCGTTACTTGTCCCAGCTTCTGCCAACCTAGCAGTTTGAAAGCACGCAAAAAATGCAAGTAGAAAAATAGGGACCATCGTTGGTGGGAAGATAACAGTGTTCCGTGCGCCTTTGGCGTTTAGTCATGCCGGCCACATGACCACGGAGACGTCTTTGGACAGCGCTGGCTCTTCAGCTTTGAAACGGAGATCAGCACCACACCCTAGAGTCGGGAACGACTAGCACAGATGTGCGAGGGGAACCTTTACCTTTACCTTATGAAGTTGTATGAAGAGGTGTTGGTGGAGTGACACTGGAAGAGAGACAGACTTACCAACAACTGAAATGCAGCATGGAAACCGGACAATGTGACTTGAGCTGGTCCAAAATGGAAAATATTACTCATGGTCACAAAGCACAGGAGGAATTTGGGTAAACTGTTCATTGGGGTATCTCGAGGCTAGTACGTCACGTGTTTCTGCCTCCAGAAATGGAAGACGGATCATGTTCAATCTTGGCTAAGCTGGAAGCGCTGCTCTGCCTGTTATCTCTGTGCTGAGGCCTCCAACAGCTGACCCTGAGCACATGCTGCCTTGAATAAAGACCACACCTCTTGCCTTAAAGACTGCTGTGATTTTTTTCTGCACGACAGATTTTGGACAAGTGTTTCCTAGCTCCATTTGTCACTTCTTCATCTTAACCACATCACTGGGGTCTTCCCCCTTCAGAAATATCTTCCTCTACTATTCTAAAATGAAAACTGCTCTTGGAAACCTCCAGGTTTTTCTATCATTTGATCTGTTAGCTTTCTTTATTTCCTAGAATGCAGAGAAGTGCAACAAGGATGATTGTGGTTGGGCTGGAGGCTAAAACATATGAAGAACAGTTGCTGGAATTCGGTATGTCTAATACAATTTAATGAAAAGAAGGACAAGGGGGTGACACGATAGCAGTCTTCCAATATTTGAGGGGCTGCCATGAAGAAGAGGGGCTGAACCTATTCTCCAAAGCACCTGAGGACAGGACAAGAAGCAATGGATGGAAATTAATCGAGGAGAGAAGCAACCTAGAAATAAGAAGAAATTTCTTACCAGTTAGAACAATTAATCAGTGGAAAATCTTGCCTTCAGAAGTTGTCTATGGTCAATACAGAATCCAGAGGTGGGTTTCAGCAGGTTCTGACCAGTTCTGGAGAACCGGTAGTGGAAATTTTGGGTAGTTCAGAGAACCGGTAGTAAAAATTCTGACTGGCCCCGCCCCCATCTATTCTCTGCCTCCCAAGGCCCAGTTGATTGGGAGGAAATGGGGATTTTGCAGTAACCTTCCCCTGGAGTAGGGTGGGAATGGAGATTTTACAGTAACCTTCCCCTGCCACGCCTACCAAGCCACACCCACCAAGCCATGCCATGCCCACCAAGCCACACCCACATAACCGTTAGTAAAAAATTTTGAAACCCACCACTGACAGTATCCCACTAGAAAAACTAGAGTCATAGATTAGAGATAAGATACAATCATTGGATGAAATTTCATTAATAAGAATGTTCTATGGCTTGCAAACATCCTGATGCTATTTTTGCAGGAGTTCTGCAGACGTGGGTTTTCCTTTTCATTTGTTTATACAGATAGTCCTCAACTTACAACCACAATCGAGCCCAAAATTTCTGTTGCTAAGCGAGACATTCATTAAGTGAGTTTTGCCCCATTTTACGGACCTTTCTTTCAACAGTTGTTAAAGGAATCACTGCAGTTATTTAGTTAAATGAATCTGCTGTCAGCTTTGGAAGCCATATTAGGCCGGAAGCTTCCATGCTGCCACCTTCTCATGTGTGGGAAAGTAGGAGGGGGGATTTAGTAGAGGGAATGTAGTTAGACATAATAGCATTCTTCCCGTCGGTCAAGGTCAGGGCGATCCTGCATCTGGAGAAGGAGTGTTCAGAGTGCTGTCTCGAGATGGGACGGATGGTGACTAAAGCATGTGATTGACTGAGGAGTGAGGGGATGGTTTGGGGGGGTTTGATTTACTGAGGGAAAATCCGGACCTTTCAGATTCGGGTTTTCCCAGATGTGCCAGTTTACCTATTCTAGTAAATAGAACTTTGAAAAATGCTTGCTTCAGAGTTTTTACTTGGAGTTGGGGTTTTTTCTGGAATGCTGACATCTGCCTTCCCCATTGACTTCACTTTTCAGAAGGTCGCAAAAGGTGAACAAATGACACCCCCGGAACCACGGGTGAAATGTAAAATATGTTACTAATGTTCTGTGGGCGTGGCTTGGTGGGGGGGATAATGTGACTGGGTGGGCGTGGCCAACATTTTTTTTTTAACTTTTCAAAGCATTTTTTCTAATGCTTTGAAAAGTCTCTGGCGATCAGGCAACTCAGCTGGGATCGTCAGAGACCTTTCAAAGCATTTTTTTTACCACCTCTTCGGCCAAGAGGTTGCAGAAAAAAATGCTTTGAAAAGCCTCTGAGGATCCCAGCTGAGCCGTGTGATCATCAGAGGCTTTTTTTTTTTTACTTTTAAAAGCATTTTTTCGTCAGAAGAGGTTGTAGAAAAAATCCTTTAAAAAGTTTTTTAAAAAGCCTCTGATGATCATGCGACTCAGCTGAGCATGGTGGGAGGGGCGCAGGGATTTTTGCTATCGGTTCTCTGAACACCCGCCGCTATTTCTACCGGATTGGGCGATCCGGTCCGAACCGGGAGCATTTCACCCCTGCCCGGAACACTGTAACCATCAGAAATACAAGCCAGTTGCCAAGAGACTCTGAATTTTGATCACAGGACCACGGGGATGCTACAATGGTTGTGTGAAAAATGGTCCTCCTCCACATTTTTCAGTACTGTCGTAACTTCGAATGGTCATTAAATGAACTGTTGTTAAGTCAATGGCTACCTGTACTCACCTCTCTCCATCCAGGCTACTGTTGACCTGGGCTTGACTACAAGGTTCATTAAACTAATCATTGTAGGAAGTTAGCACCCACCCCTCTCCTAGGAAAATGAAATATTCTAGGAAATATTAAAAAGGCAGAATATTATTTATTTATTTATTTATTGGTTCGATTTATATGCCGCCCTTCTCCGGAGACTCAGGGCGGCTTACAATGTGTTAAGCAATAGCCTTCATACTTTTGTATATACCTGCTTAGTAGGGCTTTTGGTCCCCCCACCCCAAGCGGTGTTCTTTTGTATACAAAGTCAGTTTATTGCCCCCACAATCCGGGTCCTCACTTTACCTACCTCGGAAGGATGGAAGGCTGAGTCAACCTTGAGCCTGGTGAGATTCGAACTTGCAGTAATTGCAGGCAGCTGGCAGCTAAGTGCTATTTAACAGCGCTTTAGTCCACTGCTCCACCAGGCTATTTTCCCTAAAGGAGAAACATGTTTCTAAAGACAAACTCAGAGGCTCAGCTCCCTGTCGTCGTCGTCCCCATAGCAGATATTTTGGTGCCAACCTATCTACAAGACAAAGGTTGGGCCAGTTTATCTACAACACAAAAGGCTTGGCCCTCCGGACATGCGCCCTCACTCAAGATCCAAACCAGGACAAAGCCATTAAGCCATAATAGGAATTACCCAAAGCCCCTTCATTGCATCATCACCCAGCAAAACTCAACCAAGCCTGGGACTCAGGACAGCCTACAGAGTTGCCCCTGCATGGCCCCATGGGAGTCTGCAAACCAATCAGAATACAAGCTCAAATTCAAAAGCCCAGAGAGGGCATAAAACCCAGGCACTCTCAGCATCTCGGATGGATTTTTTCTTTTCTTCGCCCAAGATCTTCAAGCCATGTGATCCTGTCCATCATTAACACCATCTTTCCCAGCAGCCACCATGTTTCCAGTGTCTTTCTTCCCTACTTGGAACTGAACCCAGATGGACATTTCTTCCAACACCATCATGAATATGCTTACAGTTGGTGAAAGGAGCTGTGGTCCAACCCCTGTATCAGGGGTGGGTTCTAAATTTTTTTACTACCGGTTCTGTGGGCATGGCTTATTTTGTGGGTGTGGCTTGGAGGTCATGTGACTAGGTGGGCGTGGCTAGCTGGTCAGAGTCATTTCTGGAAGGTCCTCGCACTTACGACCCGACACATTTGTTTGCTTTTAACACTGATCAGCTGTAGGACGGCCCTTTGAAGCCCCACGGCAAGAGTTTAAACAGTTTTTTTCCCTCTAGTCATCAGCTGGGACTCAGGAGGCAGCAATAGATTGGGGGTGGGACCAAATAAAAGGCAAGAATAACGTGGGGGGGTGGGAGGGCGGGGGGGTGGAGAACCGGTTCGGTGACGTCATATCATCACCGCTACTGGCTCGGCCGAACCGGACCGAACCGGGAGGAACCCACCACTGCCCTGTATGGTAGCACTAAGCTGGAGAGACTGGCTGATGAAGTGGTCTTTGGAAGGAGGTTGATATCACATTTTTTTTCCCTGCCCCTTTTCTGGATGAAGCAAAGGGAATGTTTCTATCATTTGTCTTCCGACACCATTATTGCTGACACACAATAGAAATTCTTCTCACCCTACTATGGAATACGCTGCGCCTACAATTTATGAAGAAAAAAATATAGGAATGTGTTCGCTAACCTTCCTCACATTGCCCTAGTTTAGACACGAATAACTGAAAATTGTGAGCGGAAGACGTGGGACTTCTCAGTTGCAAAATCGGGAATAAATAAAAGAGGTGGATGGATGGCTTTTGGGCAGAGGCCGGATGGAACTCAGAACCATGCCGTGCTTTTGAAGGATTGTTTTTCTTAGAAAATTAATGACCAGTTAGACTTCCAGATCTATGAAACTTCAAAGCAGATTTTCTCCAAAATAGTATTCATTTCCTCTCAAATTTCCCTTCCTAAGAACTCCAAGCAGTGGTGGGATTCAGCCAGTTCGCACCACTTCAGGAGAACCAGTTGTTAACTTTCTGAGCAGTTTGGCAAACTGGTTGTTGGAAGAAATCATTAGAGCAGAGAACCGGTTGTTAAATTACTTGAATCCCACCACTGACTCCAAGTATATTAAAAAATGTATGGTACTTGAACATTGAAGAATTATAAAATTACTGTATTTTTTGGAGTATAAGACGCACCTTTTTCCCCAAAAAAAGAGGGTGAAAATCTGGGTGCGTCTTATACTCACCCCGTTAGGCGACACTAGGGATTCAAAACGCTGAACTGCTGAACTGCCGACCTTTTGATTGACAAACTCAGCCTCTTAGCCACTGAGCCACCGTGTCCCTCAAAACATGCATACTCACAGTCAAATTGATTGGCTTAGAAACAGTTACAAGTGCCATACTAGCCGTAGTTGGGCAAAACAACAACAACAACCCACCTTTGTTGCCATCTGTGAATCCAGTGAAAGCTGAAAATCAGGGAACAGTGCAGATCTGCTCTTTCAGAAGGAATGGAACCGCATTCACAAGAAGCCAATCTTTAAATTTCTGAAAGCATCTTCTTATTGATCAACAATGCCTCTACCTTATCCAGATTTAATTTCAGCTGGGTCTCCTTTATTTACTCCATTATTGAACTCGGGGAGTGTTCAAGAGTACAATCCTTTAGAAGAGGATGAAAATTAAAATACAGTATATCTTTCCAAAGTTCTGGATGATCTTTTCCCATGATTTCATGTAGATTTGGAAATGCATAAAGGACTAGATCAGTGGTGGGCAACTGTGGCCCTTTTACAACTTGTGGACTTCAACTCCCAGAATTCCTGAGACAGCCACGCTGTCTCAGGAATTCTGGGAGTTGAAGTCCACAAGTTGTAAAAGGGCCACAGTTGCCCACCCCTGGACTAGATGGAACTCTGAGATAGTCCAACAGTATAGTCTCAAACCATAGTTCCCAGACCACTTTCTGAACACAATCCACAAAAGGGAGCAGAAGCAGCATATCTATATCTATATCTATATCTATATCTATATCTATATCTATATCTATATCTATATCTATATCTATATCTATATCTATATCTATATCTATATCTATATCTATATCTATATCTATATGTTAGTGCAAAATGACTGCTGACATAAGCCTGATGATGGCAGATGGGATTCTGTCGAAACGTCGCTTCTACCCTTTTAGGGATATATCCACAATTACACGGGAAGAAACCCGAAATATTAACTATACACACATACATACCCGTGAAAACTTACATAAACAAATATCTATATCTATATCTATATCTATATCTATCTATATCTATATCTATATCTATATCTACATCTACATCTACATCTACATCTACATCTACATCTACATCTACATCTATATCTTATCTGTCTGTCTGTCTGTCTGTCTAACTAACTAACTAACTAACTAACTAACTATATATAAAATATCCCCCTGACTCAATTCTACCAGATGGTCCAAAACTATATCTCATGGGAGATCATTGAAAGTCACCTAGAAACCCAACAGAATTAGCAGGCGCAAGGTGCCCTGCCTCATTTTCTAGCGTAGATCATTCCCCTGAAGAAACCAAAGAAACCAGAAACAAACAAACAAAAAAACTATCACGTGACATGTTACTTTCATTTTATAATTCCTTGGTAAGGCCACCCTTGGAATACTGCATCCAATTTTGGTCACTATGACACACAAAAAAATGTTGAGACTCTAGATAGGGTGCAGAGAAGAGCAAGAAAAGTAATTAAGGGGTTGGAAGCTAAAACATATGAAGACCGAGTGCAGGAACTGGGTATGTCTAGTTTAATGAAGAGAAGGACTAGGGGAGACATGATAGCAGTCTTCCAATATCTCAGGGGCTGCCACAAAGAAGAGGGAGTCAAGCTATTCTCCAAAGCACCTGAGGGTAGGACAAGAAGCAATGGGTGGAAACTAATCAAGGAGAGAAGCAACTTAGAACTAAGGAGAAATTTCCTAACAATGTGAACCATTAGTGGAATGACTTGTTTCAGTGGAACAACTTGCACCCAATGGGTGCTCCATCATTGGTGGTTTTTAAGGAGAGTTTGGACACCTATTTGTCTGAATAGGGTATAGGTAGGTATAGGGTCTCCTGCCTGAGTAGGGGTTGAACTAGAAGACTTCCAAGGTCCCTTCCAACCCTGCTATTCTGTTATTTTATTACTCTATTATTCTTTTACAGGATGTGGTGGCTCAGTGGCTAAGACACTGAGCTTGTTGATCGAAAGGTCGGCAGTTCAGCGGTTCGAATCCCTAGTGCCGCGTAACGGGGTGAGCTCCCGTTACTTGTCCCTGCTTCTGCCAACCTAACAGTTCGAAAGAACATAAAAAATGCAAATAGAAAAATAGGGGCCACCTTTGGTGGGAAGGTAACAGTGTTCCATGTGCCTTTAGTGTTTAGTCATGACCACAGAGATGTCTTCGGACAGCGCTGGCTCTTCAGCTTTGAAACAGAAATGAGCACCGCCCCCTAGAATCGGGAATGACTAGCGCAGATGTGCAAGGAGAACCTTTACCTTTAAATTGAGGAGTATCTGTGTTTCTCATTGCATTTTTTGTCTCCTCCTATTTTTCCCCTCTTCCTCTAGTCCAGAGGTGTCAGACTCAAGGCCCACGGGGTGCTTAGATCTGGCCCATGGGGCCGGCCTGGAATCAGCAAAGGATTGGCCCACTGTGCCTCTGCCAGCGAAAATGGAGCTCGGGGGTGTGTGCACCCCCCCCCCGCGTGCCCCATTTTCCTCCGCAAGGGCCTCCTGCAGCTCTCTGCCAGAGAGAAAAAGGAAGAAGAAAGAAGAAGAAAGAGGGAACGAAAAAGTAGAAAAGGAAGTGTAGGAAGAAATATCCTTCTGGGTTCAGCTCCAAGTGGGGAAAAAGACACTGGAAAAATGGAGACTGCTTGGAAAGATGGTTTAATGGTGGACAGGATCACATGGCTTGAGTTCCTGAACAGAAAAAAGGGCAGATACAGCGAGTCTCTGGGTTTTATGCTCTCTCTGGACTTGAACTTCCTGGGGCCCAGAAAGAGTAGCCTGATTGGTTGTCAGACTTCCTGCTGGCTGATGTAATCTTCCCAGGTGCCATGTGATGAGTTTCCATCCTAGATGGGTCCCATTGTCTTGCAGATGAGGTCCATTGACAAAGATTGAGTTTCTGCCTCTGGCCCCTTAACAAAAGGGTGGGGGCAGGAAGGTGGGAGCTGCTTTGTCTTTAAAACATGCTTCTCCATTTCTCATCCAGGGAAACATAATATTCTGCCTTTTGAATATTTCCCAAAATATTTCATTCTTCTAGGAAAGGGTGGGTGCTAACTTCTTACAGAAGGAAGGAGATAAGGAAGGAGATTATAATGAGAGTGAGGGGGGCTCTGAGAGAAGTCCTGCCTTAGCACTTGGCCACCACAGGTGCCCCCAGCATGAGTGACATCAAGCTGGCCACACCCACCAGGGCCACACACACCCAGCGCTCCAAGGTCAAAAACAACCCTGATGCGGCCCTCAATGAAATTGAATATGACATTCCTGCTCTAGCCAATGAGAACCTCCGTTTTTTCCCCCTTCATAATTGGAACGTGCCCCAGGGCTGGGGTGCTTTGAAGCAGTGATTTTTGCATGTGTTTGTGGGGTTCTCTGGCTTGAGTGAATGCAAGAGAACTACGGTATAGAAAATGGCAGCAAAATCACTTACTTTAGATCTATCGCCAGTCGCTGCCAACTGACTCCCTGCCTCAGTATCCCCTCCTCAACAAAGAACAGGCATACACTTGGAGTTTCTCTAAACCCAGTTAAACATTGTTTTGTGTTAGATATGTCATTTTGGGCAAAGGTCCCCTCCTGGGAAATTTGGTTGGAAGCAAACCAAGCCTCGGGCAAACAGAAGCATCCCGCTGTGTTTTGCACATAATTTGGCAGTCCCCCTCCTCTTTGAGTATGTATACATATTCCCCTGTTCCCTTGCTGTTTGCTCCTTTCCTTTTCCCAGCTTCTAAGTTGCTGTCAGAGTTGTTAAACCATCAAGTATGCTTAACCAGCGGTAGCTATGACATTCTATGGGGCAGGCCCAGCGGGTGGCCCCCGTCGGAGTCGGTCAGGGTAGCTTGCTATTGCTAAAAACTTCTTCAGGACATGGTGTTGTGAATGTGCTTATTTACATGCCAATCCTTTTTGGCCAAATGGAAGCAGCTTTTGGCTAAACGGCAGTTCATGAACTTGGGCCAATCATGCTTTTAACAAGAAAAGTCCTGAGAATAATAAACGTAAAGGTAAAGGTTCCCCTCGCACATATGTGCTAGTCGTTTCTGACTCTAGGGGGCGGTGCTCATCTCCGTTTCAAAGCCGAAGAGCCAGCGCTGTCCAAAGATGTCTCCGTGGTCACGTGGCCGGCATGACTCAACACCAAAGGCACACGGAGCGCTGTTACCTTCCCAACAAAGGTGGTCCCTATTTTTCTACTTGCATTTTTTATGTGCTTTCGAACTGTTAGGTTGGCAGAAGCTGGGACAAGTAACGGGAGCTCACCCCGTTACGCGGCACTAGGGATTCGAACCGCTAAACTGCCAACCTTTCGCTTGACAAGCTCAGCATCTTAGCCACTGAGCCACCGCATCCCATCAAGTCCTCGACTTACAACATTTTATTTAGTAACTGTTCAAAGTTATAATGGCAGTGAAAAAGTGTGACCGTTTTTCACACTGATGACTGTTGCGGACTCCCCATAGTCACGTGATCAAAATTCAGATATTTGGCAACTGATTCATATTTATGATGGTTTCAGTGTCCTGGAGTCATGTTGATCCCCTTTTGTGAACTTCTGAACAAAGCAAAGTCAAGAGGGAAGCCAGATTTACTTTACAGCCATGCTATTAATTTAATAACTGCAGTGATTCACTTTACAACTGTGGCAAGAAAGGTCGTAAAATGGTGCAACACTCACTTAACAAATGTCTCATTTAGCAACGGAAATCTGGGGCTCAATTATGGTTGTAAGTTGAGGACTACCTGCAGACTACTTGTCAGGGTTCCAAGTAACACCCCCAACGAAATCAAACTCCGAGCCTTGAATTTTGTCAAAGCTAGTTTTTATTAGAGATGTCATAATGGCACATCTGGGAAAACCCAAATCTGAGAGCTTCTGGGTTTTCCTCGCCAAAAGAAAGTTCAAGTCCTTGTCCATCACCCACATGTCCATCACACTCACCAATCAGGTACACTCCGGAACAGAAGATACCTCCCCAATCTTCTCAGCACAACTGCAGGTCAACTTGGCCTTGACTTTTTGGAAAGAATGTTATTTTGACTGCATATCATTTACACTCCATACAATCCCCTCTCCCATTTTCCCACAGTAGAATTTGTGGCAGGCCTGAAGGTTCAAAGGTAAAAGATGGCTTCCAGGTCTGACACTGCTTGGGTTACAAATGGGAAACCAGCATCTGCTTGACGACTTTCTATTGTTAGTGATATTTCCATATACGTAGAATAAAGGTGGTGAGTTAAATGCTTACATGGCATAAATGAACATATACGTAACCCATTAGAAAGAGAACTTAGGAGAACCTTTGCCTTCTTCCAATGCTTTCAGGCTTTACATTTTAGCTTACACCTCTGATTTTCTCCAGCAATTTCCCAACCAGATATAATCATGTCCAACTCCATTACTTTCCAAGCTCAGAAAAGTTCAGTCCAGACCTTGACATGTGTGTAATGGGTCATCTTCAAATTAAAATTCATAAATGTTTCAGGAAATTTATCTCCTGTGCCGTCCCTGATGAACGAGCCTTTTTTTCAACACTTGGAAAAGCCCAGAGACAGGATGTTCATTTCTCCTCCACTATCTTCTCATTGCATCCTACATCAACGTAATCTCTTCCTATATTGTTTTTTATGCACTAAAGTCAATGGCCCAGTAAATGAGAATGAGTGGCCTTGAGAGTTACTGCCATGAATGAAAAAAGATTGATCCATCTGATCATTCCAATTATGGAAGCCAAACGTTGATTAAAATTCCTCGCAAGAGAGATCCTTGCATATCAGCCCCTCGGAGTGACCAACAATTTATATCTTCATCCATATTGACTCAAAAAAGCCAGATGTCAGGGTTCCGACGGGTGCCCTAATTAAATCATGATCCTCGAGCCAAGCTTCAAAAGAAATCCAGTTATTTATTAGGAGCTCCATGTCGGCACATTCCCAAATGAAGCCAACTCTGATCCCACGTAATTTATGACTCTAATCATGACCCTGTTCCCCCCTCCCCCCGGTGTGTCATCAATCTCATTCACCAATGGAGCAATTTTGCGGGTTGTAGAGATCACTCTCCTCCAGCCGCTGTGGGTAATCCTGGGATACAGCCTTGAGAAAGATATATCTGGAATGTGCTTCTGTCTTTGGTTGCCGTATTGCTTCATCGGTTTCCCATCCCCCTTGCCTATGGCAACTCAAGAGCAGGCCAGGGATGCTTTGCGAGTTGATACCAGATGTCTATGATCATTCACAAAAGCTGATGTGCGTGAAGTTGTTGGACAATTGTGGTGTAATGTAAGACAACAATTTCTGTTACTCCGTTTTCTCATTTCTGGTTATTTTTCAGTCGTTTTGTCATGTCCAATTCTTCGTGACTCCATGGCAGCTTCCCCTATCCTCTGCTGTCTCCTGGAGTTCAGCCAAAATTCAAGTTCATTGCGTTGATAACTTTATCTAATCATCTGCCGTCTCCTTCTCCTTTTGCCTTCAGTCTTTCCCAACATCAGGGTCTTCTCCAAGGAGTCCTGTCTTCTCATTTGGTGACCAAAGTATTTGAGCTTCAGCTTCAGGATCTGTCCTTCCAAAGAACAGTCAGGGTTGGTTTCCTTTAGGAAATTATTTCTAGACCTGTCATTTTTTAAATTTCCTTTTCTAGCTGAACTGCCTCTTAAATGATCTGCTCTATACTGCCAGAATATCATTCTGAGTAGTATTAAAACCTCATTGAGAAAGTATTGAATTCAGTGCTAATTTGAGAAAGTATTGAATTCACTGCTAATTTTTTACAAGTCCCTAAATATTGTTTTTAAATGTATTTTTATTTTTATTTTTTATTTTATTTATGTATTTCATCAATCATGAATTTGATAACATATACAAGTGTAAACATAATTATGAATATATGAAAAGAGTAAGAGTAAAATGGAATATTACGACAGGGATGGTAGGCATGTTGGTCCACTTATGCACACCCCTTAAAGACCTCTTAGGAATGGAGTGAGATTAACAGTAGACAGTTTAAGGTTAAAGTTTTGGGGGTTTGGAGAAGAAACTACAGAGTCAGGTAGTGCATATCAGGCATTGACCACTCTGTTACTGAAGTCGTATTTTCTGCAATCTAGTTTGGATCGGTTTACCATGAGTTAGTATCTATTGTGTGCTTTTGTATTGTTGTGGTTGAAGCTGAAGAATTCATTGACTGGTAAGACATTGTAGCAGATGATTTTATGTACTATGCTTACCGGTAAGACAGACCGAAGATGGCGAAGTTCTAAGTTGTCTAAGCCCAAAATTTCAAGTCTGGTGGCATAAGGTATGT
Organism: Pantherophis guttatus; assembly: GCF_059756535.1. NCBI lineage: Eukaryota > Metazoa > Chordata > Lepidosauria > Squamata > Colubridae > Pantherophis > Pantherophis guttatus. Next base: position 12,814,346 of record NC_142070.1, on the reverse strand, counting down.
AAGTGGAGGAGTGGAGGACATAAACTGTTTCAACTCCTACCCTCAAAACAACATATAGAGCACTGCACACCAGACAACAACTAGACACAAGAACAGTTTTTTCCCCGAACGCCATCACTCTGCTAAACAGATAATTCCCTCAACACTGTCAGACTATTCACTAAATCTGCATTACTATTAATCTTCTCATCGTTCCTATCACCCATCTCCTCCCACTTATGACTGTATGATTGTAACCTTGTTGCTTGTATCCTTGCGATTTATATTGATTGTTTCAGTGGTGGGATTCAGCCAGTTCGCACCACTTCGGGAGAACCGGTTGTTAACTTTCTGAGCAGTTTGGTGAACTGGTTGTTGGAAGAAATCATTAGGGCAGAGAACTGGTTGTTAAATTACTTGAATCCCACCACTGGATTGTTTCCTAGTATGATTTGATTGCTTATTTCTACTCTATGATTATCATTAAGTATTGTATCTTATGATTCTTGACGAATGTATCTTGTCTTTTTATGTACACTGAGAGCATATGCACCAAAGACAAATTCCTTGTGTGTCCAATCACACTTGGCCAATCAAGAATTCTATGTTGAAGGGCTAAACATCAGGCCACAATGCTTGACAAACAAACCACGTATTTAGTACAAAATACAGGTAGTCCTGGACTTACAAACGTTCATTTAGTGACCATTTGAAGTTACCATGGCATGGAAAAAGTGATTTGTGACCAGGGGTGGGTTCTAAAATTTTTTACTACCAGTTCTGTGGGTTCTAACAATCAGGCAACTCACCTGAGATCGTCAAAGGCTTTTCAAAGCATTCTTTTTGCCACCTCTTCGGCTAAAGAGGTTGTAGAAAAAATGCTTTTAAAAGCTTCTGACAATCCCAGCTAAGCCGCGGGATCATCAGAGGCTTTTTTTTTTTTTTTTACTTTTAAAAGCATTTTTTCGGCCGAAGAGGTTGTAGAAAAAATGCTTTTAAAAGTAAAAAAAAAAAAAAAAGCCTCTAATGAGGTGGGCGGGGTAAGCGACCGGCGACTGGGCCAGGGACTGGTTCGGGGATGTGGCCAGCTAATGTTATTACTGGTTCTCGGAACTACTACAAATTTTTAATACCAGTTCTTGCAAACCGGTGCGAACCGAGAGCAACCCATCATTGCCTGTGACCATTTTTCACACTTACAATCATTAAAGAATCCCCATGGTCACATGATCAAAATTTAAACACTTGGCAACTTGCTCATATTTTATGAGGTTGTAGAGTCCTGGGATCATGTGATCACTTTTTGAGACTTTCTGACCAGCAATGTCAATGGGGAAGCCAGATTCACTTTACAACCGGGTTACTGACTTAACAACTGCAGCGGTTCCCTTAACAACTATGGCAAGAAAGGTTGTAAAATGGGGCAAAGCTGACTTAACAACTGTCTCACTTAGCAACAGGCCTTTTGGGCTCAATTGTGGTATGTAAGTCAGGGACTACCTGTAAGTAAATTGCTAGGATTCATCTTTGGCCAGGCGTCCTACAGTTTCTGGGAATTGTAGTTTGTTGTTTCTCAAATCTTGGCAAATTAAAGATGTGTGGACTTCAATTCCCAGCATGCTGGCTAAAGAATTCTGGGATTTGATCCATACGTATTAAAGTTGCCAAGGTTGAGAAATACTGCCGTAATGCAATCAGAGTCATTAACTAGTCTAATGCTTACACAGTTGTGATTGCCTTTCCTGTGGCTTGTTGATTAAGTCAGAATTAGCCGGCTTCATACACAACACTGAGCCTTAAACACAATTTTGATTTACCAACCACAGTTTCTGGCTTCATAAACCTAGTAAGTCAAAACTCTGCAAATCATGTTAGGATGTAATATATAAGTTTTTTCTTAAGACTGGTTTCCTTTCTGACCAGGGCTTATTAATCATCTTTAATTCCAGAATAGAATAGAATGGAATGGAATGGAATGGAATGGAATGGAATAGGAATAGGAATAGGAATAGGAATAGAATAGAATAGAATAGAATAGAATAGAATAGAATAGAATAGAATAGAATAGAATAGAATAGAATAGAATAGAATAGAATAGAATTCTTTATTGGCCAAGTATGATTGGACACACAAGGAATTTGTCTTCGGTGCATAAGCTCTCAGTGTACATAAAAGATATAAATGATAAATCAGGATCATAATCATCATAATACATTCATTGTGAATCATAAAATACAACAACACTTAGTGATAGTCATAGGATACTAAATAACCAATAACATAAATCATACTAGGAAACTAAATAAAACAATATAAATCGTAAAGATACAAGCAACAAAGTTATAGCCATAAGTAGAAAAGTAGATAGGTAGTAGGAAGGATGAGAAAAATAATAGTAATACAGTTTTAATAAATAGTTTGACAGTGTTGTGGGAATTAGTTGTTTAGCAGGATGATGGCATGAGGGGAATTTTTTTGGGAAAACCACCACAGCCTTTGAATTCTAGTACTTTTAAGTAGAAGCTGCCCCAGTCCTGAATCCAATTAAGCAGGAGTGAGATGGTTGCACATGATGAGCTCTCCAACACTTTTAAGTCCATGTATTCTATTTCACTAGCACAATATTTTTTCTACCTTGGCAGCTTTAAGATGTGTGGACTTCATCCCATGCTGGCTGGGGAATTCTGGGAATTGAAGTTTGTACATCTTCAAGTCGCCAACACTGCTCTGGCCCATCTACTCCATCTTCCCCTTCTCATTAGTCACTAGTCACATCCCTGCCCTCATTTTTTCCTCAGTGAACACACTTTTAGTCAGGGGTGGGATTCAACTGGTTTGGACCAGTTCGGGAGAACCGGATGCTAATTTTACATCTGGTTCGTCGAACCGGTAGTTGCAAGGACAGACTGGCCCCGCCTACCCCACCCCGCCCCTTCCAAGAGTCTCCACCTGGTCCGTTTTGGATGCCAGGTAAGTGCAGAGCCCGCGTGGAGGCTCTTGGAGGGCGAAAAACAGGCCTCCCAGAAGTTTGGAAATGGACCCATTTCCGGCCTCTGGAGGGCCTCTGGAGCCCGAAGGAGACTGTTTTCACACTCCTGGAGGCTCGAGGAAAGCCTCTGGAGCTTGGGGAGGATGAAAACACCACCCCCCCCCACGGTACAGGAGGCAGAGTAGGCCACGCCCATAATGGCCGCACCCACCCAGCAACCGGGCACAGAACCAGTTGCTAAAATTTTTGAATCCCACCCCTGCTTTTAATGCAATATTTACCCCACATGTAAGTTTTGGTTGTCTTCTTCTGCCTAAAGCAGGGGTGTCAAACTTGCTGCCTACAGGACGGATGCATCACCCGCTGGCCACCCTCACCCCCATTTTAGCAAAGGGGAAAAAAGTTGCGATACGTCACTTGATGACAACATGTCATCACAAATTTGATACCCTGGTCTAAAGTGACTTACTGTTTTAAACTGCACTGTTTCCATAAGTGGCAAAAGATTGCATCCTACTACCAGTAGTTGCAAAAACATAGCCCTCAAAAGTGCTGACCAGAACTGGACTCTGCCAATCACTACAGATGCCCAATAAATGAATTAAAATTTAGGGTAGATCTCTACCTAATACCTTGCATACATTAGTTTTTAAGGACAGTTGCTGTTGTTTTTCTTTTTCTTTTTCCTTTTCCTTTTTTTGTTTGTTTCCCTAAGCATCTTTCTGTGTTTAATGTACTGTGTTGTTTTGGTTTTTCTAGGGCAAAAAAAAAACTCCTTAAGTGTGATATATTTATTTCGTGGGCTTATTTTCTTCCACCATCAGCATTCTCTATTCATAGCAGTCCCTGTACAAAGGAAGAAAAATGGAGTGCACTACACAAAAGCAGATGCTGTGAAGGGGAGTATCTGTACAAAAATACCTGCAGTACTGCATCAATGTCTGAATTCAACACAATTTTACCTGGATTTTCCAAGAAAATTGTATTGCTGTCACAATGCAGAAAAGTATTTCTTTTACTTCAAAAAGAAAAATCTCCAGCTGTCTCCCATAATACATTTATGGATTGGTTTTGACAATACAGACTTACAGCAGAAAAAGTCTCCAGGTCATTTTTAGATTTCCCCAGTCTCATTTTTTAGGGGGGGGGGCTTCCCTGTTCCCCACAGGGCCTTCCCCTTTCGGCAGAGTGGGACAAATTGATTGCAACAAAGGGCTGGCCACAAGGATCTCAGAGAAAGCCCAATCACAAATATAAACAACTCTTTCTGTGACCTGTTTTATACCTATTTTACTTGCTCAGTGTGGAATGTCCTATGCCTATAACTTGAAGGCACTTTTGACATGAATAAAGAAAGAACCCCATGGAGTTGTTATTCTGTGAAAAATATGGACAGAGGAAGTATTTTGTAGACTACATTGGATTCTTGAACAAGAGGCAGTATATAAAACTAACAAATATTTACAATTATGGATTCCTGACCCCAACACGTTCTCAGCCTTAGAATGATGTTAATACCTAAACGCCCTCTGGAACAAGCTACTCCCAGGAATACGACTGATCCCGGACCTCCGTACTTTCCGCTGAGCTTTGAAGACCTTCTTATTTCAGCAAGCTGGGCTGGCTTAAAATTTTAATGGGTTATTTTATGGGTAAAGGGTTTTAAAATTTGGGGAAGCCAAACTGATCTAATTCTGTTTTAATTTATTTTAATTTTTATATTGTATGTATTTTAATCTTGGCTGTTCACTGCCCTGAGTCCTTCAGGAGAAGGGCGGTATACAAATTTAATAAATCTAATCTATTCTAATCTAACCGGACGACAGAGAATGAGGTGGCTGGATGGAGTCACTGAAGCAGTCGGCGTGAGCTTAAATGGACTCCAGAGGATGGTAGAGGACAGGAAGGCCTGGAGGAACGTTGTCCATGGGGTCGCGATGGATCTGATATGACTTCGGCAAAAATACCTAAACCAGGAACTTCCTGGTCTTTTTTATCATTCTGTATTCATGCCAACTTTCCTCCAATAGGTTTTGGCTCTGCAAAAAACTTCTCCCATTTTATCTTCAAAGCAACCCACTCAAACTGACAATAAAGTTATTATTCTATTCTATTCTATTCTATTCTATTCTATTCTATTCTATTCTATTCTACTCTACTCTACTCTACTCTACTCTACTCTACTCTACTCTATTCTATTCTTGTATCTTCTCATCTCATCTCATCTCATCTCATCTTATCTTATCTTATCTTATCTTATCTTATCTTATCTTATCTTTTAATGCCCCATACTATACACGAGAGCTGTGGTGCCGTAGTGGTTAGAATGCAGTACTACAGGCTATGTCTGCTGATTGCCGACTGCCAGCAGTTCGGCAGTTCGATTCTCACCAGCTCAAGGTTGACTCGGCCTTCCATCCTTCTGAGATCAGTAAAAATGAGGACCCAGATTGTTGGCGGCAAATAGGCTGACTCTGTAAATTACTTAGAGAGGGCTGTAAAAGCACTGTGAAGCGATATATAAGTGCTATTGACGTTCTATTCTATTCTATTCTATTCTATTCTATTCTATTCCATTCCATTCCATTCCATTCCATTCCATTCTAACCTAACCCAGTAAGCCAATAGGAATGAAAAATTGGGACGTCAAGGCTGAAAATAGACTTGAACAATGATGTCTCCCACAACCATGCTAACAAAAAAGATTTATTTGAAGTGGGTTTCCTAGCTTTCCGTTTGTTACTTTTTAGTTTCCCCATGAAACCCTTGACGTCCACAAACAGCGCTAACATGGCTAAACCTCCCTAGCAAGTCATTGGTAATAGACAGTACACTTTGCCGATCCTATTCAGCTTTAAATATTGCCTGTAGCATAATTTACAAATACATAGCATAATTATGGTTTTCTCTCTCCCTGATTTTCAGTCCAGATTTCCAGATGATCACACGTGGGTCATTCTCAGTATTACAATCTTTCTTGCTGTGTGTTTAGTGCCTTCTGAAGACCAATGGTTTTATATTCCTTCATTGGCTGACGCTCTTTTCCTCTGCAATTGCCAATTAGGATAAAAACAGCAGGAGTCTTAATCAGAGCCCCAAGTTAAGGGGTGGGGGAAATTCAGCCCAGCAAATATCTTGTTGATCCTGACACAAACCTTATGATCAATAGCTGTAAATTAGCAACTAAATTGCTCTACTATTCCAATTACGACCATGCCCTTTCTCTCCTTCGACTTTCACTAACTTAGTTCTCACTGAAGAATGTCTCCACGATGAACTATTTGCACATTACTAGGGGATTATAAATCCTTATGGCCCTGCGTCCAGTGGAAAGCTATCCTTGTCATTCTGATAGCAGGGGTTTTTTTTAATACAGAGTATTACAGAGGGTTTTTAATACAGAGTAAAAACCGATTAAAGTTCCGAAAATAATAGCCTCTACTGGGAAATCAGTGCAGCCCTGAAGATGACATTTTTATGGGAATCATGCTGTCCTATGCTGATGGTCACAGTTTTCAACTCAAAACTTATATAAAAGGTGTACATTTAGGTGATGTATGCCAGGGGTGAGCTTCAAAAATTTTAGCAAGGGATTTATTATTTATTTATTTATTTATTTATTTATTTATTTATTTATTTATTTATTTATTTATTTATTTATTTTTATATGCCGTCCTTCTCCGGAGACTCAGGGCGGCTTACAATACGTTAAGCAATAGCCTTCATACTTTTGTATATTTTATACAAAGTCAGCTTATTGCCCCCACAAACTGGGTCCTCATTTTACCCACCTTAGAAAGGATGGAAGGCTGAGTCGACCTTGAGCCTGGTGAGAATTGGACTCGCAGTAATTGCAGGCAGCTGGATGTTAAATGCTGCCTTAGTAGGAGGCATTAGCCTCCTACGCCACTTAGGCTCCGGGTTCTCTGCCCGGTTGCTGGGTGGGCATGGCCATGGTGGGTGTGGCCTACTCAGCCTCCTGCACCACGGCAGGGGGTGGGCGTTTTTGTCCTCCCAGAGCTCCGGAGGCTTTCCTTGAGCCTCCAGGAGGGCAAAAACTGCCTCCCCAGGCTACAGAGGCCCTCTGGAGGCCTTCCGGAATATCTATTAGGCCCATTTTTCGCCCCCCCCAGCCTCCTCGTGCACGCCCTGCACTTACCTGCATCCAAAACGGGATGCATGGGGACTCCTGGGAGGGGCAGGGTGGGGTGGGGTGGGCCAGCCAGGAGTGGGATTTGGGGAACCCCCAGCAGCCCATCCCTGATATATACTAAAAATGTAGATTGCAAATGGCAATACGTTGGGTGGAAGATGTTTAATTCTTTTGTTAAACTTTTTGTGTTGCCTGTCAGAGATAACTGTAATACATGTCAAGGTGAGCATGTGTCCAATATTTGAAGATGTGTGCCAGTCAAGTATCTAAAAGGAATTAATATATCCAAAAACATTTGTCAGTTCTTCAAGAAACTGCAGAAACCTTGCCCATCAAAAATTTCCCCCTCAAGTTCTCCCTTTTTCTGCTTCTGCAGTATCTTGCTCTCTTTAGTCCTTCATCTCTGTCTGTGCTAAACTTATGAACATTTTGTTGATTTATTTTACTTTATTTAATTGTACGCTGCCCATCTCACTACTGAGCAACTCTAGTGGCTTACAGCACCATAAAAATGGAGATATAAACATAAAAACTTTTTTTTAAAAAAATTGATTTATATGCCTCCCTTCTCCGGAGACTCAGGGCGGCTTATAATGTGCTTAGCAATAGCCTTCATCCTTTTGTATATTTATACAAAGTCAACTTATTGCCCCCACAACTGGGTCCTCAATTTACCTACCTTAGAAAAGATGGAAGGCTGAGTCAACCTTGAGCCTTGGCGAGATTCGAACCTGCAGTAATTGCAAGCAGCTGGTCTTAATAACAGGGTGCCTTAGACCACTGTACTACCAAGGCCTTTATATTTATTTCATATAAATTCTGTGAATTTATATTAAAATTCACAGAAATGAAATAAGTAGGAAGCAGAACACTACGGTGAGGCGGGATCTTCCTAGTCCACCAACCACCTCCAGAATGGGATGTCACCATTGGGGGCCCAGGCCAATCAGCAGAGCTAAATTTTGAGGCTCTTTTGGAAGGCCAAAGGGGTGGGGTCAGATCTCACCTTGAGGGGCATGATAGTCCAGTGGGCAGGAGTGAGTAAGAGCCATGGCAGAAAAGTCCCCACTATTTCTTTTTGGAGCTCACTAAATCTTTTCTACCACCCATTGCCAACCCTCACCTTTACCTAGAATTCAGTGCCCTTTGCCTTCCTTTCCTGATCCCTCCACTTCTTCCTTGTTCTGCAGCCCACTGACTGTTATTACTACCACCACTACTACTGTTACTATATGGAGAAGATGAAAAGGGATAGGAAATGTAAGAGGTGACCAGGCTGAGGGGGTCAAACATGTCATCAGTCTTGAATCTCTTCGCGCCCATAAGAGATCCAGCCCACCTTGAATTCAGTTGACTCTTATCTACCGCCAAGTTGTTTTGACTATTAGTAGTTCAGATTCTTTTAGAGAGCTTCAGCTTTAGCACACAACAAACAGAGAGAGGGGGAAGGGAGGGAGGGAGGGAGGGAGGGAGGGAGGGAGGGAGGGAGAGAGAGAGAGAGAAAGAGAGAGAGAGAGAGAGAAATATTCATCTGAACTGCCTGAACTCCTGATTTCCTACGCTTTACAGGAGAATCAAGAACACAGAGAGAAGTCTAAGATTGTGTGTGTGTGTGTGTGTGTGTGTGTGTTTGAGCATTGTGTTTGTATGTTTGTGTATAAATGAATTAAACCTTGATCAGGGAGACCATGGAGCTCCTGAGTAATTAAGATTCATTCATTCTCTCTAGGCCTGCCCTTTTTTCAAAGAGTTGAAGTGAAAAGAAGAGATAAATGCAGGAGGGAACCCCACAGGTAAACTCTCAGAGAACAGGCACGTTATAAATAAAAGTAACTGAATTAATTAATTATTACTTGTATATAATTTAAATGGCTACTACTGCATCTAGGCTCTATTGAAAGAAAAAAAATCTGATAGTCCAAGGAAAAGAAAGAATAGAATAGAATAGAATAGAATAGAATAGAATAGAATAGAATAGAATAGAATAGAATAGAATAGAATAGAATAGAATAGAATTTTTATTGGCCAAGTGTGATTGGACACACAAGGAATTTGTCTTGGTGCATATGCTCTCAGTATACAAAAAATAAAAGATACGTTCATCAAGAATCATAAGGTACAACACTTAATGATAGTCATAGGTTACAAATAAGCAATCAGGAAACAATATCAAAATAAATTGTAAGGATACCAGCAACAAGGTTACAGTCATACAGTCAAAAGTGGGAGGAGACGGGTTATGGGAACGATGAGAAGATGAGAAGATTAATAGTAGTGCAAACTTAGTAAATAGTTTGACAGTGTTGAGGGAATTATTTGTTTAACAGAGTGATGGCGTTCGGGGAGAAAACTGATCTTGTTCCTAGTTGTTCTCATGTGCAGTGCTCTATGGTGTCGTTTTGAGGGGAGGAGTTGAAACAATTTATGTCCAGGATGTGAGGGGTCTGTAAATATTTTCACAGCCCTCTTTTTGACTCGTGCAGTATACAGGTCCTCAATGGAAGGCAGGTTGGTAGCAATTGTTTTTTCTGCAGTTCTAATTATCCTCTGAACTCTGTGTCTGTCTTGTTGGGTTGCAGAACCAAACCAGACAGTTATGGAGGTGCAGATGACAGTTCTGAGGGACAATCCTGAGGAACAGTTGAAATCCACATGAAACCAGCTCTTTTGGTGATAAATGGAAACATAAAACCATTGACTTAATAAAGAAGCAAAGACTGGGAAGGAAAAGATCCTTAGTGAATTTGACTGCAAGAGTAAACCCTTCAGGTTGATGAATTTTTAATACAGTAATGTTGACAGCTGCAGAAGTCAAAGGAGGCTGCTGATAAATTAAAGATAGTCACCAAATCTTTCTTTAAGAATATCTAAGCCTTTCACTAATCTCTCACAAGATACCATCCAGAGGGCAGTCGTTCAACTATCTGTCATGGTTCATCTCGCAATAAAATGGAGAAATGGAGAGGGCTGGAAGAAGATCGAAGAAGACAATATCTGCTCTGCTGGAACTGAAGGAATTATTTGTTCCAGGCGTGTAGTACAGTTATGACTCTTTCAAAGATAAGAAAGTGACCTTCCCAAAGGTTTATTTTTTCAGGGAAACTGTACCAAAGGCATATAGAAACAAGATCTTACAATCAGGGTTTAATGGAAGGGTGTTTAAAAAATAATCAAGGTGGCACATATGACACATATAAAACAAATGGTTCCTTGGATAAGGCAATCAAGTTCAGATATTCGAGTAATATAATCCTAATGAGATTTTTTTTTTTAGGAAAAAATATGAGGGCTGAATAACGGGATGCGATGGCTCAGTGTCTAAGATGCTGAACTTGTCAATCGAAAGGTCAGCAGTTTAGCGGTTCGAATCCCTAGTGCCGTGTAATGGGGTGAGCTCCCGTTACTTGTCCCAGCTTCTGCCAATCTAGCAGTTTGAAAACACATAAAAAATGCAAGTAGAAAAATAGCACCCACCTTTGTTGGGAAGGTAACAGTGCTCTGTGCACCTTTGGCATTTAGTCATGCTGGCCACATGACCACGGAGACGTCTTCAGACAGCACTGGCTCTTCGGCTTTGAAATGGAGATGAGCACCGCCCCCTAGAGTCAGGAACAACTAGCACATATGTGCGAGAGGAAACTTTACCTTTACCTTATACATCAATGCTAGGACTGACATTCCCAAACATTAGGATTCAACCACCTCATATTTTGAACTTTCATCTTTGGTGAAGCTAAAGGGACACCACCAGACATACCTATTCAGATAGCAATTTAGGGGACTGCAAAATTTGAGAAGCAGTGCACTAAATTATCATGTAACTTCTTTCTTTTAAGCTTAGCATTTTATGCAAACTAGGTTTACTCTAGTTTGTAAACCTCTTTTAAAGATTAGCATATTGTATGAACATAGCCAATTGTAGCTTATTAACTAAATCATGGTTTTTTTAAAAAAAAATGCAAATGAACATATCTTAAAGGTGATTTTTTCAAAAGGCAATTGGACTTTCTGTGTTTTGCTTGAAGACATTTTGCTTCTCATCCACTTCTTCTGTTTTGGCTGAACGGTGGAGAATGGAAAGATTTATATTCCTTGCGGTCATCTGGTCATTAGCACATTGGAGAGTCGTTGAGGCCACCCCACAAAGTAGAAACCATGGGCTGGACCTCTTGACTCCATCAACTTGACTCCATCAACACTGACTGGAAAGGGAGGGAACCAGCACAGCACAGTGCAACCCACTCCCAAGAGTTAGTGCAAAAGAATTCCATGGCTGATGATCTCAAAATCTGTGAAGAGGTCAAGAAAAGCAAGGATGGATGCCCCATCCTGTTCCTGCCAAGAATGATCAATGCTGTTCCTATTCCTACCCCAACGTGAATCCTGATTGAATGGAGTTCAGATAATCCACTTTATTCAGAATCCTTTAAAGCTGTGATGAGACTATCTTCTGTAAGAAGAAATATCCTTCTGGATTCAGCTCCAAGTGGGGAAAAAGACACTGGAAACATGGAGACTGCTTGGAAAGATGGTTTAATGGTGGACAGGATCACATGGTTTGACTTCCTGAACAGAAAAGGGCCAAGACACAGTAAGTCCCTAGGTTTTATGCCCTCTCTGGCTTTGAACTTCCTGAGGCCCAGAAAAAGTATCCTAATTGGGGGTGGGGGTCTTAGCTAGCCTTGCTGGCTGATGTAATCTTCCCAGGTGCCATGTAGTGAGTTTCTGTTGCTAGATGGGTCCTATTGTGTTAGTTTCTGTTGCTAGATGGGTCCTATTGTGTTGCAGATGATGATCCATTGACAAAGATTGAGTTTCTGCCTCTGGCCCATTGACAAAGGGTGGGGGCAGGAAGATGGGACCTGCTTCGTCTTTAAAACATGCTTCTCCATTTCTCATACAGGGAAACAATATTCTGCCTTTTTAATATTTCCTAAAATATTTCATTCTTCTAGGAAAGGGGTGGGTGCTAACTTCTTACACTTCTCCAAAACTTTCCCTAAAATTGAAAGATTGAAAACTGGATAATAACTGTCCAGATTGATTGGGTCAACAATGGCCCTTGAGAAGATAGCTCACTATCGCCTCCTTATGAGTGTTGGAAGAAATAGCCATCTGGTTCTGTTCCAAGCTGGGAGAAAAGGCACTGGAGACAAAATGGAGGCTGGAGGCTGATTGAAAAGAGGGTTCATTTATTGATGAACAGGACCACTTGTTTGTAGTTCTGGTGCAGCTGACCACACGGAGTTGGCAGTGGGGGGTATTTATACCTTCTCTTGGGTTTTGCACTTGAACTTCCTGTTCAAGAACATGTATTCTATTGGCTGTTGTCAGACTCCCATGGGGCCATGTACAAATCCTTGGAGTTTGTCTGAGCTAAGTTTGGTTGAAGTTTGAACTGCTGGGGGTGGTGCAACTGAGATGATGTTATGAAGGGGCTTTGGGCAATTCCTATTGTGGCTGAGGGCTAATCCTACCTTTGTTGGCTCTTGGGTGAGGGTATTTGTTTATGAATAGAGCTAGCTATCTCTTTATCTCTTAAGTGCAGACATCTGCTGTGGGCTATTAAGGAAGGTGGGGGCTGCTTTCCAAGAGCATGTTTCTCCATTTCTCATCCAGGGAAATATAATATTCTGCCTTTTTAATATTTCTCAAAATATTTCATTCTTCAAGGAGAGGGGTGGGTGCTACCTTTCTACATGAGTTGATGGGATCACCATCTCTGTCAAGGAACAGTTAACCATGGCTCAACCCGAATCATGTGTCCTCTCCCAGGCAGCCTTGACCAACCAGGAGAGCCATGGATCTAATAATAGTTTAGAGGTGGCTAAACTAACAGCTATAAAAAACCCTCTTCTTTACCTCAGGATCAACAGGATCAAACTCCTCCCAGATAACCACACCAGGTGTAGCCCCAAATAGCCTCCACGGGCTCCATCAGCGCCAGGATCCAGCACAGAGCAAGTCTGGATGATTTAATCCATGAGATGCTCAGCATATTCCTCAGTGACCCAATGCGATACACTTCTTCCCAGAAGAAACTCACAAAAATAATAGGGAGGAATGAAAAAACATTAAATCTTACAGAAAAGAAGCTGTAGAAAGCTCCCCACCCATCAAAAAAATCATTTTTAACAAGAAAATTATACCTGAGGCCTGCAAAAAGGACACGGCCCAGCCTTCTGTTGAGTTCTAATCGATACAACACACAAATTACCAACCGCATTTCAAGGTGATTCGTTGGGTGTATCCAGTTTTTGCAGCTCATACATGGATCTCAGAGGTGGGTTCCTCCCGGTTCGGCCCGGTTCGGCCGAGCCGGTAGCGGTGATGATATTACGCCACCGAACTGGTTCTCTTTGTTCGGGAGCTGGGCCCTCCCGCCCCGCCCACGTTATTCTTACCTTTTATTTGGCCCCGTCCCCAATCTATTCGCTGCCTCCTGAGTCCCAGCTGATGGCTAGAAAGAAAAAAACTGTTTAAACTCTTGCCGCGGGGCTTCAAAGGCCGCCCTACAGCTGATCAGTGTTAAAAGGCAGTGTGGTGGCAGACCAGTGCCTCCAAAAACAAATGGGTAGACCAGGATGCTTGAAAAACAAATGGGTAGACCAGGACGCTCCAAAAACAAATGGGTAGATCGGGACATTCCAAGAACAAATGGGTAGACCGGTACAGCTCTGCAAGCAGTTAAAAGCCTTGTAGACCAGTACCTCTGCTAAATCCTAAAGAATTGTCACATGACCATCAAGCCACGCCCACAAAATAAGTCACGCCCACAGAACCGGTAGTAAAAATTTTTAGAATCTACCTTTGATAGATCTCCATTAGAAGTTCATTATGGCATCTCTTGCCGCTCCACAGATCTATAGGCGGACATCATTCTCCATTTTTATTTTCAACGTTTACTATATTTATGTCCTACCCCAGCATTGTACTAACATTCTTTTCTCAATGCCCCTGAAACTCAGTCCTGCCATGCTACAAACAAGAAAATAATGGTGGTGCTTTTCTTTCAAAAACTCATCCGAAGAAGCACTGATATTTGGAACTGAAGTTATTTCTGCCTATGGGAACTGGTTATTTCACTGAAAGTGGATGTAAGAAATTATCTAATGATATGCATAACAGGTAAAACAAAGAAAAGAAGAAATCTTTGTATCCCTCCTTCCCTCCCTTTCCTTCCTTCCTTCCTTCCTTCCTACCACCTGCCAGTCAGCAGTGGGTTTCACATTGTTACTACCTGCTCGCCCCCTTGTGCACGCTTTGTGTATGTGCGCGCCCAGTTTGCGCATGCGCCTGCCTTCCGCACATGCGCCCAGCCTTCCGTGCATGTGCTTTGCTTGCGCGCACACTTTCCACACATGCGCCCAGCCTCAAAAAAGGGCATAAATAGGATGACATAGAGCCGGGGCAGGTGGGCAGGCCCACCTGTGATTACCGCTACCGGTTCGGGCAAAGCAGTCCGAACCAGCTAAATACCACCTCTGCTGCCGGTCTCTCCTTTCTTTTCTTCCTTTTTTCCCTCCCTCCCTCCCTCATTTCCTCTCTCTCTCCTCCTTCCATCCTCCCACCCCTTTCTTTTCTCCTTCCTTTCCTCCTTCCTTCCCTCCTTCTTTCCTTCTCTCTCTCCCTCTCCTTTCTGTTCTTCCTCCCTCCCTCCTGCCCACCTCCCTTGTCTCTCCCCAATAAAAACATTTGCAACCTGAAAATATCACTGGGGAAAAGATATGCATTTTCAGATGTTTACATTCTCCAAAATGCATCATTTGCAAAAAAAAAAAAATTTATGGAAGGTGATCCACTAAATTAAAGAATGAGAATTTTTCTTGACATCCCATTCTAAATAAATATGCATAGACTTGCTTTGTAAATTTCGTGAATATGTCAAATAGTAAAATTATATACTACAAATTACCAAATATTTGTTTAATGTTAAAGAGTAACATTTTTTTTATTAGAAATTTAACCCACATTTTTCTTGTACGAGTTCTGGGAGGGAGAGAGGAATTAGGAAAAAAAAAGATTTCCCATCAGAGAAACTTCCCAGCTTTGAGAAGATCATATCTAATAGTGGATTTCCTCTTTCTGTGCAGAAATTGCCTTGTCTAAATATTGTGTATTATATAAGACTGTGTGCTGCCCTGCTCCCATACATACACAGGTGTTTATTCAACCCCCTGCCCCAAACAGATCCTTGGAAAGCACCCCCATTGCTCAGTACAGGAGGAGTCACTGAGTAACCAAGTCCAATGGGCACACAAAGTCCAGGAAAGTAGGCCAGGAGTCAAAGCAACAACACAAGGCACAGAACTGGGCACCTTGCTCCAGCAATACTCAAGTCCTCAGGATAGGGTTAAGTAGGCAAGCCAATGCATACAGCCCTTCATGAGAAGTGAGGTTGCCTCCTCATGAGTAGTCTGGCGGGCCCGCGAGGGAGGGCCTTCTCTGTGTCTGCCCCAGCTCTCTGGAACCAGTTACCTCCTGAGGTCCGGACCATCCCCACCCTATTGGCCTTCCGAAAAGCGTTGAAGACCTGGCTTTTCCGGCAGGCCTGGGGTCGTTGATCTCACTCTTGCGATCCGGCGAGATCCGGCCATGAATGGTGTGAATGAGTTTTAATGTTTTTAATGTTTTTTATTCTTAAATGTTTTTCATAATGATTTAAAAAGCATTGTGAGCCGCCCTGAGTCTTTGGAGAGGGGCAGCATACAAATTGAATAAATAAATAAATAAATAAATAAATAAATAAATAAATAAATAAATAAATAAATAGATAGATAGATAGATAGATAGATAGATAGATAGATAGATAGATAGATAGATAGATAGTCTAGCTGACCAGTGTTGTACCCGTATCCTCTCTGCTCTATGTGTCCTTGTTTTGGAAGAAATATTCTTCTAGGTTCAGTTCCAAGTGGGGAAAAAGACATTGGAAACATGGTGGCTGCTGGGAAAGATGGTTTTAATGGTGGACAGGATCACACGGCTTGAAGATCTTGGGTGAAGAAAAATAAAAAGGGAAGAGATGCTGAGAGTGCCTGGGTTTTAGGCCCTCTCTGGGCTTTTGAATTTGAGCTTGTATTCTGATTGGTTGTCAGACTCCCATGCAGGGGCAACTCTGTAGGCTGTCCTGAGTCCCAAGCTTGGTTGACTCTTGCTGGGTGATGATATAATGAAAGGGGTTTTGGCAGGGGTGAAATCTACTTACCTTCCTTACCGGTTTGGAAGTGCACACGCCGTGTGGGTCATGTGCACGTACACAGACCTTCTGCACATGCGCAAAACCTTCTGCACTTGTGCAGAAGGTAAAAAACACATTACTTCCTGGTTAAAACCAGGAAGTAATGACACCCGAGTGGGTGGGCGGAGCTTTGCTCTGCCATCGCTAACGGATCGCCGAACCATTGGCCAAGATCGCTACCAGACCAGGCGATCCGGCCCGATCCGGGAGCATTTCACCCCTGGGCTTTGGGCAATTCCTACTATGGCTCTGCCTGCAGAAGGTAGATCTTTGTTGTTGTTGTTGTTGTTGTTGTTGTTGTTGTTGTTGTTGTTATTATTATTATTATTATTATTATTATTATTATTATTATTATTATTATTTTATTTCTATACCGCCCTTCTCCCGAAGGACTCAGGGCGGTGTACAGCCTATTAAAAGCGCAAAGACAAACAACAATTAAAATAAGTTAAAATTATTAAATAATTTTGGCTCAATATTAAAAACCCCCAAAATTTAAAACATCCAATTTAAAATCATTACATTGATAGCCCGGCCAGGCGGAACAGCAGGGTCTTAAGGGCACAGTGAAATACCCTGAGGTCGGAGATCTTACGCATTTCCGGGGGCAGTTCATTCCACAGGGCTGGAGCTCCCACAGAGAAGGCCCTTCCCTTGGCTGTCGCCAGCCAACATAACTTGGCCGATGTAGAATAGACTGGCCCAGGCCTTAATGGCCATTGACAAAGGGGGGGGCTGAGTTTCTGCCTCCCTTTTAGGGGAAATATTCTGCCTTTTTAATATTTCCTTAAAATATTTCATTTTCCTAGGAGAGGGGTGGGTGCTAACTTCCTACATTTGGATCCGGAAGAGGTGTAGATTCCATCCGCCTCCTCCACATTGCTAACAAGAGGCAGCTGCTCACTGTACTGGCCTGGAGCCTCCTTGCCAACTTGCTGCAGCTGGCCTCACTCAGCCTCAGCCTGTTGCTTGTCCGATGACAGAGCTGAGGCTGCTTCATCAGCCTAGCATTCTCTGAGACCCGATCCTGACCAATACTCCTTCCTCTGCAGCAGCGGTGGGTTTCAAAATTTTTACTACCAGTTCTGTGGATGTGGCTTGGTGGGCATGGTATGGCATGGCTTGGCAGGCGTGGCTTGATGGACGTGGCAGGGGAAGGATACTGTAAAATCTCCATTCCCTCCCACTCCAGGGGAAGGTTACTGCAAAATCCTCATTTTCTCCTGATCAGCTGGGACTCGGGAGGCAGAGAATAGATGGGGGCGGGGCCAGTCAGAATTTTTACTACCGGTTCTCCGAACTACTCAAAATTTCCACTACCGGTTCTCTAGAACTGGTCAGAATCTGCTGAAACCCACCTTTGCTCTGCAGACTCAAACTCGGCTTCGTCCTCTGAACTCGCATCTGGAGAGGGGACAGATCCAGGGGTGGGATTCTACTGGTTCAGACCGGTTCAGGCAAACTGGTAGCTCCGACGATCAGGTGGGCCTGCCTGCCTGCCCCCGCACTTTACTGACCTCAGCTGATTCGCGTGGCAGAGCGGGATTGCCACTGCCTCAGCAGTGTTACTCCCCAGCAGTAACGTGGAAGGTAAGTTTTCATAAAATGCATCAGGCGTGATGCACACAATCACCGAAACGGTTGTTAAACCAGCAGGATCCCACCACTGGGTAGATCCATAACAGACTGCAAACAACTTGACCTCAAGATTGCTGACAATATGGTTTTAGGTAGATTATTTATTTATTTTATTTTATTTTGAATTTGTATACCGCCCTTCTCCCTGAGGACTCAGAGCGGTGAACAGCCAAGTAAAAACATCAAGTACAAATATTAAAATACAGTTAAAATATATATATATAAATTTGGCCCCATTAATTAAAAACAATAAACAAAACACTTAAAAACACTTAAAAAATTAGGCCAGCCCGGCTTGCTGGAAAAGGAAGGTTTTAAGGGCACGGCGGAAGGCACTGAGGTCTTGGATTCTCCTTATCTCTGGGGGCAATTGATTCCAGAGGGTAGGTGCCCCCACAGAGAAGGCCCTCCCCCTGGGGGTCACCAGCCTGCACTGTTTGGCTGATGGCACCCCAAGGAGGCCCTCTCTGTGGGAGCGCACGGGTCGATGGGAGGTCGTCGGTGGCAGCAGGCGGTCTCGAAGATAGCTAGGCCCTATGCCATGGAGCGCTTTAAAGGTGATAACAAACACCTTGAAGCGCACCCGGAAGACCACTGGGAGCCAGTGCAGCTCGCGCAGGAGCGGTGTTACATGGGAGCGCCATGCTGCTCCCGTCACTACCCGCGCTGCTGCGTTCTGGACCAGTTGGAGCCTCCGGGTGCTCCTCAAGGGGAGGAGATGTTGCTAGATGTGGTCTGTAAAGCCCTCCCTGCTTCCCCCCCCCCATTGGTTGCAAATAGATGCACAACATTCTAGCTTTATTCTATTAATTCTAGCCTCAAGTGAAAGCATCCAGGGCTTGCAACTATGGTCTAAAGCAGGGCTGTCAAACTCCCGGCCCGTGGGTCGGATGCGTCATGTGCTGGCCACGCCCATGCCTGGTTTAACGAAGGGGAGAAAACTCCCGATATATCACATGACACCGCCATGATGACGTGAGTTTGACACCCATGGTCTAAAGAAATAAGAAATTTCTTAAAATTCTCACAAAACATGGCTATTGCTACCGGGACCTACATATACAGGTCAAGTTAGTATGATACACTAACCATAATAAAGCTACTTGTCCACCAAACTAGGATCGCCTCTTTTATCATTGGCATTCAAGTAGTCTTTGTGATGATTCGGTGGTTTATTTTTTTAAATGTACGGTGTGTTTTTTTTTAAAAAGGTATAATTTAAAAGAAATGCAGTATTTCAATAAGATCTTGAGATCTACCAGGAACAGGATACAAAACAAAGAAAAGCAGAAATAGCAAAAACATCCATTTTAGCTGTGGCCGCTTTTGCATTCTTTGTCATGTTCCTGGCGAACTAATGCTTGCCAAACCACAATTTAGTTATTTGTTTTTTTTTCCTCACAGGCAATCTCCGGCTATGTTGAACTAGCTAAAGGCTGAGGTAGGCATTTATCCAGATGGGATGCAGAAATTAAGCTCAGCAAAAGCCATAATGATTAAGGTCAGACCCTTCCATTGAATCCACGGATGACTAAATTGTCACATCAACATGCAAATTCCATCCTTAACTTGTGTCACATCTGTGGCTCATTTTCAAAAGAGACACAGCTTCGTTGTGACATAGTGACACCCGCTTCACCTTATGCTCGCTGATGACTTCTGTGACCAGGATTAAGGCACTTCTCATTAACCTGCACTGTATGAATGCAATCAACAACAGTAGTCACATTTCCCCTATATGCAAACACAAAATCACCGTTTAGGTAACTAGGGGTAATCCTCGAGTTACAATCATAAGGGAGCCTGCCCATAATTCGTGGAAGTCATAAAATGGGTTAGTCATGTGACTCGCCCAATTTTATGACCTTTTTTGCGTTGGTCATTAAACAAACCACAATCTGCACTCATTAAGCAAACACCAAAGTCATTAAGCGGACCAATAGGTTGCTACGGGTGCGGTTTTGCTGAAAACCAGAATGAAATGACAGGTTTTCCACAAAACCATCATAAAATGTGATCATGTTGTTGGAAGAAATATCCATCTGGTTCAGTTCCAAGCCAGGAGAAAGGCACTGTAGACAAAATGGAGGCTGATTGGAAAGATGGTTTAATGATGAACAGTGGTGAAATGTAAAATTTGTTACTACTGGTTCTGTGGGCGTGGCTTGGTGGGGGGTTTAATGTGACTGGGTGGGTGTGGCCAACTTTTTTTTTTTTTTTTTAACTTTTAAAACCATTTTTTCTACAACCTCTTCGGCCAAAGAGGTTGTAGAAAAAATGCTTTTAAAAGCCTCTGACGATCCCAGTTGAGCCGCGCGATCATCAGAGGCTTTTTTTTTTACTTTTAAAAGCATTTTTTCGGCCGAAGAGATTGTAGAAAAAATGCTTTTAAAAATAAAAAAAAAAGCCTCTGATGATTGCACGGCTCAGCTGGGCATGGGAGGGGGGGCAGGGATTTTTGCTACAGGTTCTCCGAACCATCCGCCACCATCGCTACCGGATCGGGCGATCCGGTCCGAACCGGGAGCAGTGCACCCCTGATGATGAAGCAGAACCATATGGGTGTTTCTGGGCAGCTGAGTTGAGGGCAGTGGTGGGATTCAGCCAGTTCACACCACTTCGGGAGAACCAATTGTTAACTTTCTGAGCAGTTTGGCAAACTGGTTGTTGAAAGAAATCATTAGGGCAGAGAACCAGTTGTTAAATTACTTGAATCCCACCACTGATTGAGGGTGGGGTTTTTTTTTTTACCTTCCCTGGGATTTGTATTTGAGCTTCCTGTTCCTGTGCAAGAACATGTATTCTATTGACTGTTGTCAGACTTCCATGGGGCCATGTAGGGGTTATGTAGGGTCATGTCTGTCTGAGCTAAGTTTGGTTGAAGTTTGGACTGCTGAGATGATGCAATGAAGGAGTTTGTGTTCTGAAAGGGTATTGAGCAAATTCCTATTGTGTCTTAATGGCTTTCCTCCTGTTTTGGATCTTGAGTGAGGGCTAATCCTATCACTCGGCCTTTGTTCAGACTTTGCTGCAGGGAGTAATGGATTACCAAGTCTGCATTTTTAAAAGCTGCCCCAGCTCAGTATCTGCTTGGGGGCAAGGAGCTGGGGCTCTGAGTTGCTGTCTCCCTTAAGATTTTTATTTCTGTTTTAGGGGAAGTATTTTATCCTGCCTTTTTAAAATATTGCTCAAAATATTTCATTCTTCTAGGAGGGAGGGGTGGCTTCCCACAATGTGACTATGGGATGCTGCAAAAAGCGGTAAATTCGGTTGCCGAGCACCGTAGTGTGGTCATGTGACCACAGAGAAGGCCTGACTCTTGGAACTTCAAATCCAGGTTGCAAGTACCTCCTAGGTACGTCCATTGGCACTTTGAACAATTGATAAGCAACTGGTCATAAGTTAAGGACTAGCTGTAAAACACTACAGAATTACACTACACTACAGAATTTAACACCACAAAGCAATTCTCCAGACTTGCTCTCGTTGTTTTTCTCTAAGTGACCTTAGAGAGCAACTCAGCTATGGGGGAAAAAAGAAGCAAAAGTGAGAATTGGCCCACCTGATCTTACATTTTACTCTGAATTATGATGGGTTACAACATAAAATTACTCACGTTTTTAAGTATTTTGCCTGTATATAAACCTGATTATTCATTATCCAGTTATGGAGCAATAAAATTTATGTCGCTGCTCATATTATGTCTGCTTATATTTTACAGCTTGATAAAGTTGCATTTTTTTCCTACCATTTGCTAGTTCAGCAAATCTTTATAATGCATGCCAGGTCTATGAGTAATATACCTATTTTGTTTCTTCTGCTAATCTTTCATTAAGTCTTATTCTTTCTGCATACAGAACGTCAGAAGGTTTCCAGCTTTTTTAATTTGTTATACATAGAGCAGCAGATATTTATTCATTTTAATAAAGTTTCCTCCAATTCGCAAGCCATTTCTCTCAACGCCATGACTGCATTGTAGATCTAACACAATTCAAAGTTAGTCCATTATTGTAATGGCATTCTTTAGGATTGCATAATATGAAAAACCTTTGGCATCCAAGACTTTATCTCTTTACTGTACATTGCAATATCATTGGGATTCCACACTTTTCATAGTGAACGATGAAGAAACTATACATATGCATATCAGGGGTGGGTTCTAATTTTTTTTACTACCAGTTCTGTGGGCGTGGCTTATTTTGTGGGTGTGGCTTGGAGGTCATGTGACTAGGTGGGCTTGGCTAGCTGGTCAGAGTCATTTCTGGAAGGTCCTCGCACTTACGATCAGTCCTTGCACTTACGACCCGACTCATTTGTTTGCTTTTAACACTGATCAGCTGTTGGACGGCCCTTTGAAGCCCCCCACAAGAGTTTAAACAGTTTTTTCCCTCTAGTCATCAGCTGGGACTCAGGAGGCAGCAATAGATTGGGGGTAGGACCAAATAAAAGGTAAGAATAATGTGGGTGGGGGGGGAGGGCGGGGGGGAGAACCGGTTCGGTGACGTCATATCGTCACCGCTACCGGCTCAGCCGAACCGGACCTAACCAGGAGGAACCCACCACTGATGCATATGCACACTTAATAATGCACAATCATTATTAAGATACCATTAGATATAAGTAGTCCTCAATTTACAACCATTCATTTAGTGACTCTTCAAAGTTACAACGGCACTGAAAAAAGTGACTTGTAACCATTGTTCACATTTATGATCTTTGTAGCATCCCCATGATCATGTGATCAAAATTCAGATGCTGTGGCGACCAAAACTGGATGCAATATTCCAAATGAGGTCTCACCAAGGCAAAAAAACGACAACTACCAAAATAAACAAAATATGCCACAGGCAAGCATTTGCCAAAGTAGCATGAAGGTGTTAGAAAAGATATACACACACTGTCATCTGTCTATACCCGTGATGGCAAACCTATGGCACACATGCCGGAAGTGGCACGCAGAGCCATCTCTTCGGGTACGCCAACCGTCACCCGTTGCTGTTCCGGGTTCCGCCAGTCACCTGGTTTTCCGGTTTCTAGCGCGCATACATGTGCGCCAGCCAACTGGTCTTCACACATTCATGAGCACCAGAAACCGGAAGACCAGGCGACCGGCGTGTATGCATATGCCAAAAACCGGAAGCTCAGCTTCCTGGCGTATGCATACGATCCAGAGAACTGCTCTTCCGGTTTCCTGCGCTCCCGCATGTGCGCACCAGGGAGCTGCTCTTCCGGTTTCTGGTGTTCCCCCTTGCTCGCGCACGCTCCTGTTTCGGCACTCAGTTCGCCAACACTGGTCTATATCTACAAAGATCAAACTTGTGCAAACATGGTATTATCTGTGATATTCTATGGATGTGAACATTCAACTATGAAGAAGGAAGATACAAAGATTATTGATGCTTCTGAACTTTGGGGTTGGAGACGATGCCTGAGAAGAAACAGCCAAGAAAAGAAACAAATGGATCATCAAACAAATCCATTCAAAGTTCTCACTACAGGCATGAATGGCCAGGCACAAATTATCCTACTTGGACTGTTATATTGTATAGCTGAGGCAAGGACGAGGCGACTGAGGCATGAGTTAACGTTATTTATTAACAGGAACCAACAGCAACAGTAACGTAACAGAACTGCTTGTCTGTAGATGACAGCTGTCAGCTAACTACCCAATCAGAACAGTCAGAACTCCCGCTTGTTTTTAGCCACTCCCCCTAGCCAATCCCTAGTCAGCGTTCTTGTTGTCAAGCCTCGGTGAATCACAACATGGACACATTAAGTGAAGACCTAACTCTCTAAAGAATACTCAAATGCTGGAAAAAATGGAAAGAAAAAAAAGTAGAGAATGGGTAGGATTAAGGTAGAAGAACTCAGTTACAGTGGAGAGAAGTGCACCATTGGAAGATCTGAAAGACCAAGTTAGGGATAGATGGAGAAAAACTGCCTACATGGTGGCCATTGATTGACTTGATGTCACATAATCAATCAGATGGTAATGAATTTAGTTGTTAGCTCTACCTGTTTAAATGCCCCATGTTATACACAAGAGCTGTGATGGCGCAGTGGTTAGAATGCAGTACTGTAGGCCACTTCTGCTGATTGCCCGCTGCCGGCAGTTCGGCAGTTCGATTCTCACCAGGCTCAAGGTTGACTCAGCCTTCCATCCTTCCGAGGTGGGTAAAATGAGGACCTAGATTGTTGGGGGCAATAGGCTGATTCTGTAAATCACTTAGAGAGGGCTGTAAAAGCATTGTGAAGCGGTATATAAGTCTAAATCAGGGGTCTGCAACCTTAAACACTCAAAAGAGCCATTTGGACCCGTTTCCCACAGAAAAAAAAACCACCCGGAGCCACAAAACCTGGGTAGGTGTGGCCAACTCCATGTCACTCACTCCCACCCAGTCACATGACCACCTAGCCACGCCTACCCAGCTGATCCTTAGGGCAGAGGACTGATTGTTAAAAAACACCGGGAACCACAAAATCTTTTTCTCTCTTTCTCTCTCTCTCTCTCCCCCTCTCTCTCTGTATCTCACTCTGTCTCTCTCTCTCCCCCTCTCTCTCTTCTCCTCTCTCCCCCCCTCTCTTCTCCTCTCTCCCCCTCTCTCTGTATCTCTCTCTCTTCACCCCTCTCTCTGTATCTCTCTCTCTCTGTAACTATGTCTCTCTCTCTCCCTCTGCCTCTCTCCCCCGCCTTCTCTATCTCGGATTTCCAAGGCCAGGCGAGGGGAGGGCAAGGGGCGGGGCCAGCCAGAGATGGGACAGAGAGCCGCAGCAGAGGGCCCAAAGAGCCACATGTGGCTCCAGAGCCGCGGGTTGCTGACACCCGGTCTAAGTGCTGTTGCTATTTAGCCTCGCTTTGATTATTTTTTTCTTCAGCCCTCACAGCCTAAATCAACTATGAGATTCTGGCAGTAAATTATGACAAATCCCAAACTCTAAATCTCAGCTGGCTGCTAGAGACTCAGAAATGCCCAAATTTGGAGCACAACAGAATCATTATTGGTGTCTTGCTTGCATTTACTACCACTTGATGGGACATGTTTGTCTGTCTCTTAATAAGTGTCCAGCTTGTGTGATGAAATCTTTCCGTTTCTAAACACCCTTATACATATAAGAAATATATTTCTATTAAAAGATGAAAATTGAGATGCCACCTCTCCTTCTCCACCTTCAGGCAACCTTCTCCAACCTGGAGCTCCCTAGATGAGTACTTACTACCCTTCCAATATTCTCAGCTATTGGCCAATTCTCATCTAATCATTCTGAAACACATTAACTGCAAGCTAATATTGTACGGCTGCACCAGCACAAAATAGTGATTTTGTATATTTCATCTTACGGGAGATCAATTTAATGTAGAAGATTGATTGAAAACAGCTTGTAGTTTTATTGGTCATTAAGTTATTGGGGATTTTTATTGCATAAGATAGATGTCTTTAAAATTGACTAGAAATCTGGCATTATTCAATTAGACATGAATTGTGGCACAGTCTCCAGCTGACTGTTTGCATGTATTTTAAATTTAACGGAAGCTGCAGGAGAGGCTGGCTCTGCGTGGTGGAAAGGAAGAACTGAGATTTGTCTCACCTCATCCCATTTTCCAACTAAAATTCAGATGAAATGAGGTTTTCAATTGGAAAAACAGAAAACGCGAGATCTCATATTATCCTCTTACAGTCTTAATATAAAGACTCACTTCAGGTATATTTGGGAGGGGAAATAAATTTGTTAGCTTTGAAACACAGATAATTTTGTGTTTCATTTGTTCAATGTACTACTATTGGTTTGGCTTTACGTGAGTTGATTCGTTCAATTGATGTGACTTTACATGATATTCTCAGTTTTCCCCAACATGAACGTTTAAAAGTAACAATGCTTTTTCTATCCAGCTTTTTCAGAGTCCAAACTAAAATGGTTCATCCCTACTTTATTGCAAAAAAAAAAAAAAACAGGGAGTCCTCGACTTATGACCACAACGGAGTCCAAAATTTACGTTGCTAAGTGAAACGTTTTGCCCTGTTTTACGACTTTTCTTGCCACTGTTGTTAAGTGAAGTGTTTGCAATTGTTAAGTTAGTAAGATGGTTGTTAAGGGTTAAGTTAGTAAGATGGTTGTTTAAAAAGATGTTGAGACTTTGGAAAAAGTGCAAAGAAGAGCAACTAAGATGATTAAAGGCCTGGAGACTAAATATGAACATGAAGAACGGTTGCAGGATTTGGGTTTGGCTACTCTAGAGAAAAGAAGGACTGGGGGGGACATGATAGCAGTATTCCGGTATTTGAGAGACTGCCACAAAGAGGAGGGAGTCAATTTATTTTCCAAAGCACCAGAGGGCAAGAAAAGAAACTATGGATGGAAATTAATCAAGGAGAGAAGCAACCTGGAATTAAGGAGATACTTCCTAACAGTGAGGACAATTAACCAGTGGAAGAGCTTGCCTTCACTCGTTGTGGGTGCTTCATCACTGGAGGTTTTTAAGCAGAGGCTAGACAATCACTTGTCTAAAATGGTATAAGGTCTCCTGTTTAAGCAGAGGGCTGGACTAGAAGACCTCTAAGGTCCCTTCCAAATCTATCCTGATTCTGATTCAATTGTTAAGTTAATAAAATGGTTGTTAAGTGAATCTGGCTTCCCTATTGGCTGCCGCCAATAGCCTCCCACCGACCGGTTCGCTCGCACAGAGAGGGCCTCCTTAGGGTGCCGTCGGCCAGACAGTGTCGGGGGGGAGAGCCTTCTCTGTGGCAGCACCCGCCCTCTGGATACGCACGATATCAGACCTCCGGACTTTTCGTCGGGCTCTGAAAACACACCTATTCCATCTAGCTGGGCTGGCTTGATCCCATCCTCTCAGTTTTAATTGAATTTGGTTTTAATTGGGTTGTTTTTAATATCTTGGGCCGAAATTATTTAATTGTTTTTTAAATTGTTTTTAAATTTTATATGCAATGTTTTATCTTGGCTGTACACCACCCTGAGTCCTGCAGGAGAAGGGCGGTATAGAAATAAAATTATAATAATATAATAATAATAATAATTGACTAGCCATTTCATGAAATAAAAAACCCCCCAAAATCAAAATCCGATACCTGCAATTAAATCGTTGTAAGATTATGGCTACCAAAAGTGAATTAATAGTACAAAATTGTGAGAACTACAGAATGCTTCCTCAGGCAAGATGTTATAACCAACCATGAAGTCCTACAGTTTTTTTAGACGTGAAGCCGTTCAAGATATTTCTTATGATGGACCTTGCAAAATGAATACAATAGTTAAAGGCAGATGTTATTATAGCCAAGTTTAATTTTTGGACTTTCGTACTTCCTCTTTCTCTTCTGATTTTTGTAATATAAAAATCTACCTTATTGTGGAGATAGGTAGATGGATAGATGGACAGTCCCTTCAGGTCAGTGTTGACTCCTAGCAACTGTCTGGACAAGGCCATGCAATTTTCTTGGCAATATATCTGAAGTGGTTTGCCATTGCCTCCTTCCTAGAGCTGAAACTCAGTGTCTGGCCCAAAGTCACCCACACAAACTCTGTGAAACTAGAATCCGGTGTTTCCTGGTTTCTAGCCTGATCCCCTAACCACAGGAGTGGGATTCAGCCAGTTCAGACCAGTTTGGGAAAACCGGATGTTAATTTTAATCTGGTTCGCCGAACCGGTGAATCTGGTTCACCGAATTGGTTAAACCACCCCCCCGGCCCTCCCCTCCCAGGAGTCTCCACGCAGCCCGTTTTGGATGCCAGGTAAGTGCGGGTGCGCATGGAGGCTCTGGGAAGGTGAAAAATGAGCCTACCAGAAGCATCAGACATCCTGAAATGGGCCTGTTTCTGGCCTCCAGAGGGCCTCCGGAGCCCGGGGAGGCCGTTTTTGCCCTCCTGGAGGCTCCAGGAAAGCCTCCAGAGCCTGGGGAAGGTGAAAACACCTTCCCCCCACCCCCGCCATGGTACAGGAGGCCGCATAGGCCACGCCCCCATGGCCACACCCACCCAGCAACCAGGCAGCAAACTGGTTGCTGAAATTTTTCAATCCCATCCCTGCCTAACAACTATGCTAAACTGGCTCTCCCTTCCACATCTACAGTATCTATTGCTTTTTCCTAGTCTTGTCACTTAATAGATATTTAATAAACTTCTTGCAAAATTAAACCCGGACTGCCTTCTAGCCAAATCAAATCTATGAAAATGTTATTAGATTAGCATTTGATTTATGTTGCAAAGAATATAGCAATTATGTGCATGAAGTACCAACTTGTTTAATAAAATGTTTACCTAATTTTAATTTTAATCAGGTAAAAAAATATTTAGCTGAATGTTCTCCTTATATTGTTATTGTCAGATTATTTTTTTCTCTAATTGAATGGTAGTTGGGAGATTCAGCAGCAAAGCATGTCTGGAGAGGGGACAGAAAACAAAGGGAGCTTGAAAATTATAAAATAATTATGTTTTGTTTTATCATTTATTTTGGTTTCAAAATCCACCTTTCTGGTTATACAAGATTAAATGTATGTCCCTGTATGTGTGTTTCTGACTATGCGTAAACAAGTTTAAATAAATTTGTGATATATGTCTACTAAAGGAAAAGGTTCCCCTCGCACATATGTGCTAGTCGTTCCTGACTCTAGGGGGCAGTGCTCATCTCCATTTCAAAACCGAAGAGCCAGAGTTGTCTGAAGACGTCTCTGTGGTCATGTGGCCGGCATGACTAAATGCCAAAGGCACACAGAACGCTGTTACCTTCCCACCAAAGGTAGTCCCTATTTTTCTACTTGCATTTTTTACATGCTTTCGAACTGCTAGGTTGGCAGAAGCTGGGACAAGTAACGGGAGCTCACCCCATTATGCGGCACTAGGGATTCGAACCGCTGAACTGCCGACCTTTCGATCGACAAACTCAGCATCTTAGCCACTGAGCCATCACATCCTACTATAATGTCTACTATGTTCAGGTTAATGGTGATCATGGAAGAACCAGACAGAATTTTAGGGAAAATTGCATTTTGACGGAACACAATTCATTGGGATATTACCCTGTTCTATAACACAAGTGAATGGGTGAAAATGGAATAAGAAAAAGTGAATGGTCTTTTTTGGAGACCCATGAAGAGCAATTATGGTAAATGTTTGATGACCATTTATTTAGGAAAGTAAATAAGTGCTTCAGATACATGGTTTAAGCAAAAGTCTTTTCACAATTACATGCAGAAAAAAATGAATTAAAATATACAATTGATTTAACTGAACATAATAAAACAGGAAAAGCATTAGTGAAAAATGCCACTGTGGTGGGAAGTTCTTAGTCTGAGACATTATTCAGTAGTGTCAAAAGCGAGTCTTGGAAGAAAATAGACATGGAAAGAATCGAAATCTACAGTGAAAAATGGAACAGAAAGGGAAAATGTGACTTCTATTTAAAGATACAGTATATCAGAGGGAAAAAAAATAACAGAAAAACAGAGTTGGAAGGTCTTCTAGTCCAATCCCCTGCTCAGGCAGGAAATCCTATACCATTTCAGATAATTAGTTGTCCCATCTCTTCTTAAAAGCCTCCAATGATGGAGCACCCACAACTTCTGAAGGCAACTTCTGTTCCACTGGTTGATTGTTCTCACTGTCAGGAAATTTCTCCTTAGTTGTAGGTTGGTTCTTTCCTTGATTAGTTTCCATCCATTGCTTCTTGTCCTGCCCTCAGGTGTTTTGGATGCCTCTTTCTGGCAGCCCCTTAGATATTGGAACACTACTATCAGTCACCTCTAGTCCTTCTTTTCATTAAACTAAACATGCAATTCCTGGCCACTATTTTTCATGTGTTTTAGCCTCCGGTCCCCTAATCATCTTTGTTGTTCTTCTCTGCACTCTTTCTAGTTGTCCAATGTAGATTCTCAACCTTTTTTTTTTTTTATATCATGGCAACTAAAACTGGATGCAATATTCCAAGGCATTATAAAGTGGTACTTAACACTTCACCTGATATTGATTCTATCACTCTGTTAATGCAGCGTAGGACAGATTACCTTCTCAACAGAATAGCAGGAAAGTGAAGGTAATGAAAGAGAATGTGGAAAATGCTCGGATGAAAATAAAAGGAACTTTGGTATAAAGTGTCACAAAAGTATTTGATTTTAAGAAAGTGACCTTATGGAGACAGACCAATGACCATTGAGATCATGGATGATCTGTCTAATAACCCAGTAGAAGTTACACCAGGGGTGAAATCTACTTACCTTCCTTACCGGTTCGGAAGTGCACGCGCCTTATCACATGCGCACGCAGACCCTCTGCGCATATGCAAAACCTGTGCATGCGCAGAGGGTAAAAAACAGATTACTTCCTGGTTAAAACCAGGAAGTAATGACACTCAGGTGGGTGGGTGGAGCTTCGTGCCATCGCTACTGGTTCTCCGAACTACCTGCCACAATCGCTATCGGATCGCCTGATCCGGCCAGAACCAGGAGCATTTCACCCCTGAGTTAAATGTCTTAACCAGTCAGGGAACTAGAAAATGGAGATGACCGTGACACTCAACGAGAAGCAAGAATGTGAACATTTGAATCTTAATGTTCAAACTCTACATTGAGACATGGAATTCTTGGTTAATGCACATTGAGTAATTTTTCTTCCAGACAATTCAACTCTGATGTGTATAAGATCCCTAATTATTCATATTTTTAGAAAATCAGGAGCAAGAACAGTACATTGCTATTTTGAAAAGGTAATTAATCATCATCATCATCAACCTGTGTGGTTTTTTTTAATAAACCTGGCTTTGATTCCAACAGATGGTGTACTTTAATTAAAGGAGAGAGAGAGACCTGCAGTGGCACAAGGAAGAGGTTTCCTTAGAAACAGTTGTAGAAAGCATAATAAAGCTCCAGAACTGACATTCCAAGTGATGAAAAGAGACGTGTAAATATTGGATCCTTTAAAACTGAATGGAAAAGCAAACTGTGCAAAAACATTGGACTCACAAGGAGCAATAATGGCTTTGCTGCACTCGCATTCTTTCCAAGCATCGTTGCATTGTGATATCTTCTGGCTGAAGCAAATATTGTTTAAAACTCTACAGGAAGAAAGCCCCACGCTGTTTCAAGATATGTATGGCATTGTACAAAAAAAAAATGATTTGCTGATATCGGTTTTAAAATTTCATACTACTCACATTCCACAATGTAGAAACTCAAAAATATTTATGGGCAAAGCAAGGAGATTTTGGACTAAGATACACACATGGTTGGAAAAAATGATAAAGAGACATATTGACTTTAAACCAGAGACATTTTTATTAGGGCTCTTACCAGAGACATTTTTATTTATTTATTTATTTTTCAGATTTCTATACCACCCTTCTCCTTCCGGACTCAGGGCGGTGAACAGCCAAATATAAAACATTCATACACAAAAGTTAAAATAGATTTAAAATAATTAAATAAAATTTGGCCCATAATTTAAAACATTTCAATTAAAATCAATATCAAATTTTAAAACCAACCATAAAATCAGGACAGCCCGGCTAACTGAAAAAAGTAGGTTTTAAGGGCCCGACGAAAAGTACGGAGGTCTGGGATCACTCGTATCTCTGGGGGTAGATTGTTCCAGAGGGTAGGTGCCACCACAGAGAAGGCTCTCCCCCTGGGGGTCGCCAGCCAACATTGTCTGGCCAACGGCACCCTGAGGAGGCCCTCTCTGTGGGAGCGAACTGGCCGGTGGGAGGCAATTGGTGGCAGAAGGCAGAAAGAACTGCAATATTTAATTGTGAATATTTTAACAGCAGCTAGAATTGTATTTGCTAAAAACTGGAAAGGAGAGAAGATAATTACTGATGAAGAAATTATTTAAAAAAATGCTGGACTGTGCTGAAATAAGTAGACTGACATTTGAAATAAGAGAAGAGGAAGATAAACAATATTATTTGATATGGAAATTATTTTATCAATGGATAGATAATAAAGAGTGGAGATGAAATATTATATATGAAATGAAATTTAGAAATATGTAAATACTTGTTTTCTGTTAGAGGAAAAGAACATTTGTCATATATTGAGGTTTTGAAAATTTTGGAAGCACAAAAGGATTTTTACCGATCGAAACACTGTCTGTAATTGTTTGGAAGGATGATGTTTTTATGTTGTTTTTGTTTAAAAAAAAATTATAAAAAAAAAATATTTATGGGCAGTGGTGGTATTTAGCCGGTTCTATCCGGTTCGGGTGAATCTGTAGCAGTGGCAGTGGGAGGCTCCACCCACCCACCCAGATGTAATCACGTACGTTTTTGATGCTCTGGGCATGTGCAGAAGGTCCTGCGTGCGCACGCTCACATTAGCGAACCAGTAGTGAAGGTAAGTGAATAACACTCCTGTTTATGGGGGCTCGGTGTTGGGAAATGAACCTTCATCTGCATAAAATAAAGCAGGTTCTGAGAGGTTCTGGAGAACTGGTAGCAGAAATTTTGAGCAGTTCGGAGAACCGGTAGCGGATAATTTGAGTAGTTCAGAGAATCGGCAAATACCACCTCTGGCTGGTCCCAGAGTGGGGTGGGAATGGAGATTTTGCAGTATTCTTCCCCTGGAGTGGGGTGGGAATGGAGATTTTGCAGTGTCCTTCCCCTGGAGTGGGGTGGGAATAGAGATTTTGCAATAGCCTTTCCCCGGGAGTGGGGTAGGAATGGAGATTTTGCAGTATCCTTCCCCTGGAGTGAAGTGGGAATGGAGATTTTGCAGTGTCCTTCCCCTGGAGTGGGATGGGAATGGAGATTTTGCAATATCCTTTCCCCGGAAGTGGGGTGGGAATGGAGATTTTGCAACATCCTTCCCCCAGGAGTGGGGTGGGAATGGAGATTTTGCAATATCCTTTCCCCAGGAGTGGGGTGGGAATGGAGATTTTGCAGTATCCTTCTCCTGCCACGCCCACCAAGCCACGCCCACAGAACCAGTAGTAAAAAAAAATTAGATTTCACCACTGGAATAATGAATATGATTTTGCACAGGGAGCCAATAATGAAATATTAAAGGACCAAAAAACCTTATGACTTGAATTGGTCCAGTTCTCAGAAGATTCCCAGAGAAAATTTGCAGTCTCCAAGAACGGTGTAAGGAAATTATACTCCTTTATTCAGATTGGATTGCCTTACAAAGCCATACGGGGGGCTTTAGAATAAAGACTTTTAACAGACGCTTCAACCTTTAAAGCCCAAACTGGAATAAAATTTCTGTTGTTGTCACAATAAAATTCCTTTCAGGATTGATTCTTTTTCCTGTACGTTACTGAAGACTCTGTGGCTACCAGAAACTCTGCTATGTAGAGTTCCTAATGGATTGTTTTTGTAACAATGGAACCCCATAGGAGAGTCTGGGTTCACACATCATACTAAGCCTATGTGTTTTACTAAAAACCACAATTAATTGTATTTATTCCACACCGTAAGCCAACAAACCCCGCCCCCCCATTCATACTGCTTAGCTCGAACAATGTCGCTTCTTCCACAAACCATGATTTTGTATGATGTGTGAAGCCAGCCAAGGTGTAATGAGAGAAGGCCTTAGAGCTACATAGAAGTATAATTTTTCTATTTGTTTTTCAATTGTTGGTGGTATGGGTGATTCAACCTCAGTTATACAGCCATAGGTATGAAAGCAGAATTAAATCTTCCTGAAGTGCTTGTTTGGCCATTGTGGGTGAGGTTTGCTCCTTAACTCCAATCTCTTGGATGTTCAGTGAATTCTCCCACGCAGACATGATTCGGCAACAGTTTTTCCCCCCCAGTCTCTCTATAAACACCTCTAAAACATGTCTCAACAGCTGGTTTTTACACTTTTATGTATATATATAAAATGCAATTTGGAATAATTACAATAATCCTTTCAACTTGCTTAATTCTGCTAAATAGTACTTGAGAAATATGCAGAGCCCACACAGATGATTCTGGGTAAATAAAAAAAAAATCAGAAGCTGATAAAAACGCAAATCAGTATATATGGAATAAATCAATACATGGTATACATAAATGTATGTAGGTAAAGCCAGCATGATCTAGAGCAGGGCTGTCAAATTCACAGCCAGCAGGCCAGATGCGTCAAGCGCTGGCCACACCCACGCCTGGTTTAGCGAAGGGGGAAAATGTCAAATATGTCACATGACTCTATTGTGATGACACAAGTTTGACACCCCTGGTGTAGTGGTTAAGGCACCAGGTAAGAAACTAGGAGACTGAGAGTTCTAATCCCACTTTAGGCATGAAAACTGACTGGTTGACTTTGGGCCAATTACCAGGAGACTGAGAGTTCTAGTTCCGCCTTAGGCATGAAAGCTGGCTGGGTGACTTTGGGCCAGTTACCAGGAGACTGAGAGTTCTAGTCCCGCCTTAGGCATGAAAACTGGCTGGGTGACTTTGGGCCAGTTACCAGGAGACTGAGAGTTCTAGTCCCGCCTTAGGCATGAAAGCTGGCTGGGTGACTTTGGGCCAATTACCAGGAGACTGAGAGCTCTAGTCCCACCTTAGGCATGAAAACTGACTGGTTGACTTTGGGCCGATTACCAGGAGACTGAGAGCTCTAGTCCCGCCTTAGGCATGAAAACTGACTGGTTGACTTTGGGCCAATTACCAGGAGACTAAGAGCTCTAGTCCCGCCTTAGGCATGAAAACTGGCTGGGTGACTTTGGGCCAATTACCAGGAGACTGAGAGTTCTAGTCCCGCCTTAGGCATGAAAGCTGGCTGGGTGACTTTGGGCCAGTCATAGTCCCTCAGCCCAACTCACCTTGCAGAGTTGTTATTGTTGTGGGGGACAAGGGATTATAAACAATAAAGGTAGGGTACAAATAAATAACATCTGTTCTACCTTCATGGAGCTGAAGCTCTGAAGAGAAGCACTGGGTAGATTCACATAGCCTCCAGAAGGTGAAACAAAGCGCACAACTTAATTAATCCACTTAATTAATCTAGGTTTATGTGACTCACTGAGTCTCATACACTCACCACCCAGACTGAGATTCCACAACCCTTGAGGCTGTAATCTGGGCGGCTTGTCTCTCAGTCAATATGTTCAGAGAATCGAGCCAAACCTGTGCACATCTGTAGTTCCCAGCCTGAGCATTACCTGCAAACGACACCTCCGGCCTACAATTTCTCCTGCCTTTTGACTTTGGGAGATGAAAGTGACTTCATTCAAGGCCTTTGACAGATGCATCCCATTTAGCTTCAGCTGCATTCCAGGCGTCTCCCCTCTCTACCGAGTGAAACTGTGATGAGACCGGCTGCCACGGAGGTCTAACTACAAAGGAAATTGCAGCAGGTGTTGTCTATTGCGGGTGGGGGGGGGAAGGACAAATGGAATACTGTGCCACCTGTGTTCATTCAATTGCTGACCTAGCTGTCTGCATCGTTCACTTGCACAGAGAAATCAGCGGAGCAGAAGGGATGGGGGGGGTGCAGCTCGTAAGAAGGAACTTGGAGAACAGTACCGTATCTGGGGGGGAGGGGGGAAAATCCAGCTCAGAGGAGACAGAGCTAAAGTTTCGCCAAGGACTGGCAAACTCTTGACCCTGGCTTGGGATTATATAAACGAGAGATTTTCCCCTATACATGGAAAGCCTGCATGTGGGGTCAAGAGCATGAGCTCCCATTGTGTGACCCAGCTCCTGCCAACCTAGTAGCTTGAAAGCATGCAAATGCAAGTAGATAAACAGGTATCACTTTGGTGGGAGGGTAACAGCGTTCTGTGCATCTCAGCGTATAGTCATGGTGGCCACATGACTAAGGTTTTCTCAGTGGTGAAATCCAAATTTTTTTACGACTGGTTCTGTGGGTGTGGCTTGGTGGGCATGGTGTGGCTTGGTGGGTGTGGCTTGATGGGCATGGCAGGGGAAGGATATTGCAAAATCTCCATTCCCACCCCACTCTGGGGCCAGCCAGAGGTGGTATTTGCCAGTTCTCCAAACTTCTCAAAATTTCCGCTACCAGTTCTCCAGAACCTGTCAGAACCTGCTGGATTTCACTCCTGGGTTTTCTATTGCTTTTGCTACAAAGCTTTTGCCTCATTTTAGAATAACAGAATTGGAAGGGGTCTTGTAGGTCATCTAGTCCAACCCCCTGCCCATGCAGGAGACCC
This sequence comes from Pantherophis guttatus, assembly GCF_059756535.1. Classification (NCBI taxonomy): domain Eukaryota; kingdom Metazoa; phylum Chordata; class Lepidosauria; order Squamata; family Colubridae; genus Pantherophis; species Pantherophis guttatus. Next base: position 12,778,244 of record NC_142070.1, on the reverse strand, counting down.
TAAGCCATTTCTGACAGGTGGCAGTCCAATTTGGCAGTCCGAAGCTTCCAGTGATGAAGCTCCCACAACTTCTGAAGGCAACTTCTGTTCCATTGGTTGATTGTTCTCACTCGCACACATACATACGCATGGACGTGCATTCTGGTTTGGGCACTTGGTGCCGAAAAGGTTCACCATCACTGCCCTACATTATTTCTGACAAATGGCAGTCCAGTCTCTTCTTGAAAGCCTCCAGTGATGAAGCTCCCACAACTTCCGAAGGCAACTTCTGTTCCACTGGTTGATTGCCCTCACTGTCAGAAAATTTTTTCTTATTTCCAGGTTGAATCTCTCTTTGATCAGTTTCCATCCATTATTCTTTCTCTGGCCTTCGGGTGCCTTGGAAAATAGCTCGACCCCCCTCCTCTCTGTGGCAGCCCCTCAAATATTGGAACACTGCTATCATGTCTCCTCTGGAATGGAATATTCTTTTAATACTCCATCGATTAATTTCAAAGAACAGCAATTTAATATCTGCTCCAGGAAGAAGAGGAGCTAGAGAGGGCCTCTTTGCTCCATTGTGCAAGGGGACAAGTTCAGTCATCTCCAAATCCCAATTAATAGAGATTGAAAATGCAGAGAATTACACAAATATACCACTCCTTCAACCACAAACCGTGCCAAGGTTGAATGGTGTGGGAGGGGGGGGAGAGAAGTTGCATTGTTTTCTTAAACACAAACAGAACTAGCAGCTTGACAGTAGATGCTCTCTTTGAGGGCAATGTTAATAGTCCTGTAGACTTTGTTCCTCAATAAACCAAGATCGCAGAATCAAGGGGCAAAGGGAGACTAGGCTGGCCAGTATAAGAAGTAATCACACACGCATACACCCGTCCCAGAGACTGAAATATTTTGGGGAATATTAAAAGAGGCAGAATATTATATTTCTCCAAAGGAGAAATGGAGAAACATGTTCTTAGAGGCTGAAAGCTGCCCATTAAGAAATCCTGGGCCATCCTATTCCCAAAATACCTTCACTTCCAGGTGATGGGATTAAGGATATGACATGACCTTAATCCCATTCGTTGAGAAAAGTGGAAACAATACCTGTCAATTTAGAAAGGCAGACTAGAGGCAACAGATAACAGGATAAAATCAATTACACATGCCTGATAGGATTAAGACTAAGGAAGCGATAATTAAAACAGTGGTGAAATGCAGCCGGTTCTATCCGGCTCAGGCAAACCGGTAGTGCCGGCGGTGGGAGGCTCCGCCCACCCACCCGGACTTCATCATGTCCCATTTTTGACCCTCTGCACGTGCAAAGATAAGTGGTAGCGAAGGCAAGTGGATTTCACCCAGGGGTGAAATGCTCCCGGTTCGGACCAGATCGCCCGATCTGGGAGCGATGGAGGCGGGTGGTTCAGAGAACCGGTAGCAAAAATCTCTGCCCCCGCCCCCATGCCCAGCTGAGCCACACAATCATCAGAGGCTTTTTTTTTTAATTTTTAAAAGCATTTTTTCTACAACCTCTTCGGCCGAAAAAATGCTTTTAAAAGTAAAAAAAAAAAGTCTCTGATGATCGCGCGGCTCAGCTGGGATCGTCAAAGGCTTTTAAAAGAAGAAAACTCTTTTTTTTCTTTTAAATGCCTCTGACGATCCAAGCTGAGTTGCCTGATCGGCAGAGGCTTTTGAAAGCATTTTTTTACAACCTCTTCGCCGAAGAGGTTGTAGAAAAAATGGTTTTAAAAGTAAAAAAAAAAATGGCCACACCCACCCAGTCACATTACCCCCCCACCAAGCCACACCCACAGAACCGGTAGTAACAAATTTTAGATTTCACCACTGATTTCACCCCTGCATTAAGACCCAACATGAGCCTCTGTGAAACAAGTAAAACCAATCAAATAATAAAAACACACAAAGTAAGCCTCCAGATTACAAAGTGCTGTAAAAAAAAAAAACCACCTGTATAAAAACCCATGTAAAACCAAACCAATTGGTCAGCTGTCCCAGAACTGCATGCTGCATGTTTTGGTTTTGTTCATCAATAAACTTCCTTTCCAATCAGCCTCCATTTTATTTCCAGAGCCTTTCTCCCAGTTTGGAATTGAACCAGACAGATTTTTCTTCCAACACCAGCATGGAAGTTAACTCATCCTACCATATGATAGGATGAGCTAACTTGCAGAATCACATATCCAAAGAGGCAGAAATAGTACTGTACACAGGAAGATGTTGAGGTGAGCCAATAACCCGGTACAAGGGTTACCATGTCTGGGCTTTCAAAATCCAGATGCTCCCTAGATAGTAGCAATTGGCAAGTCTTTAATGCCATCCAGAGGTCATTTGGACTTTCTCAATGACCCAGATCTAGTAGCTCTGACCAACGTACATGGTCCCATCTCCAAAATGTACAAAGAGAGTCAAAATTACTCCATGGGGCAAAATTACTCCATTACTTATGGGACATAAGGAATCTTCTCCCATGGTTTAAAGAGCCCACTTTGGCCAGTTCTACTGAAAATTGCTAACATAGGTTTCTTAGATCGACTTAATATTTTAAAAAATGATTACAACTTTCATCTTCTTCCAAAACCCAGAAATGTGGAAATTCCAACGCATGTGTATGAGAGGAACTTCTCCCTCTCTAAATTGTTGCCCCATCTGTTGTAACCAGGGGTGGGCTTCAAAAATGTTAGCACGGGGTTCTCTGCCCAGTTGCTGGGTGGGCATGGCCATGGTGAGTGTGGCTTAGTCAGCTTTCTGCACCAAGGTGGAGGGGGCCTTTTTGCCCTCCCCAGGCTCCAGAGGCCCTCTGGAGGCTGGAAACGGGCCCGTTTCTTCCCGAACTTCTGGTAGGCCCGTTTTTTGCCCTCCCTGACCCTTTGTACGCACCCTGCACTTACCTGCATCCAAAATGGGTCACATGGGGATTTCTGGAAAGGGCAGGGTGGCGTAGCCAGCCAGGAGTGGGATTTCGGGGTTCTCCGAACTGCACAGAATCTTAGCTAGAGGTTCTCCCGAACCCCTGCGAACCTGCAGCAGCCCACCTCTGGTTGTAACCTTTACCCCAACATCTACAGAACAGTGTTCAATCACCAGAAGAATCTTCCTTCTGTCCCAGCACTCGACACATCAGTTTCACAGCTGGCCATCACACAGATATTCTTGGCAAAAGTGGGCAATAAGACTTTTTTTTTTTTAATTTTGATTTATATGCCGCCCTTCTCCGGAGATTCAGGGCGGCTTACAATGCGCTAAGCAATAGCCTTCATTCTTTTGTATATTTATACAAAGTCAGCTTATTGCCCCCACAACTGGATCCTCAATTTACCTACCTTAGAAAGGATGGAAGGCTGAGTCAACCTTGAGCCTTGGCGAGATTCGAACCTGCAGTAATTGCAGGCATCTGGTCTTAATAACCAGCTTAATAACAGGGTGCCTTAAACCACTGTACTACCAAGGCTCTTGGAATGCAAACTTTTAAATTGCCAACAAGGATAGTGATTTTTCACACCTTTCAACTGGGATTTAGGGTTTTTTTCATTTTTATTTTTGCAGCTGGGATCTGGTAATCCTTGATAAAATAAAGATGAGTTCTAACATCCTGAAAAGTATAGCATTACTACCCACATTGGATGAATTATTGTGATGGAATCCTGTGATTGACTGACTTGATTAGGGTGGACGGCAGCCAGATTCAATTCAACTTTTTCTTCCACATTGTTTTGGCAATGACACAGTAAAAAAAAAAAACTGAGCAGGAGGCTAAATCACAGCATAAACATTTTGCCATTGCCGAGCCTGAGTCACCAAAATAACAGAACTGAATTTGATACCCTGAATATGAGATGATCCAGTTCCACGGGCATTTAAATGTGGTTTTGCATTTCAAATAATGCATCTTTTCATCTTGCAAAATCCAGATGTTATTGTTCATTGAGGCAAGTCTCTTCAAGACCCATTGAGATTGGTTTTTTTAAGTCAAACAATCCGTTTTGAAAGGACAGAATTTTCCATCGCCTTAATACTTTCAAGCATGAGGCTTATCTCTGGCAAGTTGGGGCTTAGCACACATTTTTTGGTGCTGGGACTCTTGTCGTGCACCCCTCCCCCCCTCCATTTGCTCTTTGTTGTTTGATTTTTACACACACAATGCAAACTCCTTGCTATAAAACAATGGGGCTCTGTGTTTTGCAAAGAAAACAAAGACATCTGTTGTTATAATCACATGAGGGGTGTCCCAAAGGTGCTTTTTCAAGAGGCAACTGGACTTTCTTCGGGTTTTAGCCATACAATATGGGATGAAGACCCTTTGAATGGTGTGGGAGTAGGTATGGATTCCTGGAGGAAAAAAAATGCAGACTACAAGAACCAGGAGCATTGCTCAGGTGACCCTGAGGACACAGATAAACCTCCAAGTGCTTCAGTGACCCTCTAAATCCTCTAAAAGGATGCAAATGACCAGCTGTCTGCAAGGAATATAAACCCTTCCATTCCCCACTATCCTGTCAGAGCTGAAGAAGCTTCTTGGATGAGAAGCGAAACGTCTTCAAAAGGAAAAAAAACAAGAAAGTCCAGTTGTCTCCAGAAAAAAACACCTTTGGGACAACCATGACCTGGATGACTGAGAATCTCTACAGACAAGTCATTATTGTTAATGCATGTTAAATAATTGATAATTAATAATTAAATAATTGTAACTGTTCAAGGTTACAATGGACCCCCAAAAAGAGACCCACTACCCTGGGGTGGGTTCTACTTACCTTTACTACTGGTCCGCAATGGGATTGTGTGCGCACCGAGCTTCTGCCCATGCACATATCGTCTATGGTGACATCCAGGTGGGGTGGGCAAAGCTTCCCCCCGGTTTTACTACCGGTTCGCAAGAACCGGACCGAACCGGAGGCAACCCATCACTGCACTACCCAGATTTGAAGTTCTGATTCTTGCCCCCTCCCCCCCCCTCCGCAGTTACATTTACTTCCGGTTTCCAGCAAAAACACACCATAGCAAACAATGCATCATTCGCTTAACAACCGTGGCCTTTGCTTATGATCGACACATTCACTAAATGACCACTGCAAAAGAGTTGTAAAATTGTGGATGATTGAGTAGTGGCCTGCTTTATGACCTTTGTGATTTCTGACCAAAAATTGCAGGGCTCAATTATGGTCATAAATCAAGGAATATCTGTAGCTTCACACGCAATCATGAGCTCTTGTCCAGGAACTTTATGGTCCTCTTGTTATCTCTCTTCAGCCAAACATCAGTCATATAGCACACACTGTCCCAACTCTCTATGGTTGTTGTATTGTGAGAGGTTTACATTTGAACCGTAGTAGTGAAAGTTAATATCTGTTTCTTCAAAAACTACGATAAACTCCTCTGAATTTTCAGCTACTTGTGAAGTTGCCTCCGCAGTTTGGTAACATTCTCCACATGTTTGCCTCTCAAAAGTCATTTGATACCCCAACTGAAGAGGAAATATTACTAAAAATTTCTTAACTGCGTAGAAATGGACAGACTTACCTTGGAGCTCAAGGATAAATGTGAAACACAGTACTATATAATCTGGAAAAAAAATTATGAATGGCTAGACAAAAGGAGGATAGCCGAGACAAGGATGTAGTGTTGGATGAGAAATATATACATTATGATGGATAAATATGTATGTAAATTGCATAAATAGGTACAAGTATATAGATTAATAGACAAATGTGTATAATTGTGTAGAAATATGATATAGATTGTTAGTATGATGTTATGTATAAATGACGTATAAGGTTAAAGAATTATATTATAATATTAACTTTAACATAATTTGTAGTAAAGTGTTGGAAGAACCAGTGATGTCATATCTATGTCCGATGTTTTTAATTTTGAATGATTAATAAAAAACTTTTTAAAAAAACGTTTGCATCTCAAAAGTCATTTGAGAGGATTTTTTTTATCATCGCTTTCTTTCTTTATCTATTTATTGTTTATTTATTTATTGCGTGCCTAAGTGCACCAGCGTGCCTACCGTCCCTGTCCTAATATTCCTTTTTACTTACTCATTTCATGTATTCAAATTATGTTTATACTTTTACCTGTTATCTTATATATGCTTGACAAATAAACTTATGATTATGATCAGAAAACAGCCAGGAGTTGAATCTTAAAGTTGCTAAGTTTGAGAAATTACATGGTGATGCTACTTTTTCCCAAACTAAGATTTCCTAGGAAATCCTGCAGTTCTAATTCCTACTAATTTAGGTGTATTAAATTGGGGAAAATTATTAATAACTTTAGTCTTTGAATGTTCACTATTTCTATAGTCACACAGATGAGTTCAGATTAAGGTTCCCTTCAGACCTTGTGGACGCTTCATCACTGGAGGCTTTCAAGAAGAGACTGGACTGCCGTCTGTCAGAAATGGTGTAGGATCTCCTGCTTGGGTGGGGGGGGTTGGACTAGATGACCTACAAGGTCCCTCCCAACTCTGTTAATCTGTCATCCATTAATAGGTTGGTTTAATCTTTATTGAATGATCCATAATTGGGTAGCTTTAACATCTTTTGTTTGGCATTCACTCTGCATATAGTATGAATTCAGCCATTGTGGTTTGTTTATTGCTATGGTTAAACAAACCATAGTTTGTTTAGTATAATATGTGAATCCAGTTTATTATTTTCAACGTGCTTCTGTAGGAATATGAGCAGCTATTCCTTTTCTATGACCCTGACATCATTGTAGCTACAATACTCTTACATCATGGGGAAAATCCTTTTTAGTGAATTTGAAAATGAAAAGAAATCATATTACCATGGTATCATTTCCTTGTCATATTTTAATGAATATCTGTTTCCTAATATTCTCACCAAATTATGTAATTATCTGGAAAACATCGGTTGAGAAAAGCTGATATAATTAATGAACTTGTAACATTTAATCCATTAAAATCAATACATGGATTAAAGATGCATTTATAATTTTTATACACATGTAAAAAAATCTGTCTGTCTGTCTCTTTCTTTCTCTCTCTCTTTACCTAGGAATGAAAACAATATTAAAGTTCCTGAAGAGCTTGTTTAAATCAAGCAAACTGTTTGCAGATCAATGCAAATTACTACCTTCTTATTCAGTGCAACTAAGTTAGCGATCAATTTCCTCTTATTTTTTCATCGTTTGATCAAGAGGCACGTTGAAGCATTGGTCTCTTTTCATCCAGTTTTCTAAATCAGAATTTCCCAACCTCAGCAACTTTTAAGATGTACATGATGGCTGGGGAATTCTGGGAGTTGAAGTCCACACATCTTAAAGTTGCTGAGGTTAACAAACATTGCTCCATCTAATACTATTTCTTCGCAACAGAAAGAAACCTCTATAGGTCTAGAGTTCTACATTGTCCTAGTCAGCAGGAAAGTTATAAAACTGATTTAAAATAGGAAGTTTTAGCCAACAACAACTTTTAGAAAAAGTTTACTAAACGGAAATGTTAGTTTCATTTTTCAAATATTATGTAAGCCATAAGGGTGAGTGGGTGGCCATATAAATTTTCGAAACGAATGAATTACAGATAGCCGTCGACTTATGGCCACAACTAAGCCCCAAATTTTATGTTGCTAAGTGAGACAGTTGTTAAGCGAATTTTGCACCATTTTACGACCTTCCTTGCCACATTTGTTAAGCGAATCCCTGCAATTGTTAAAGTTAGTCACACAGGTGTTCAGTGAATCTGGCTTCCCCATAGACATTGCTTGTCAGAAGGTCGCAAAAGGGAATCACGTGACCCAGGAAGGATATTCCAACTGCCATAAATATAAATCAATTGCCAAGCATTTGAATTTTGATCACATGACTATTTATTTATTTATTTATTTATTTATTTATTTATTTATTATTGCGATTTATATGCCACCTTTCTCCCTAGGGACTCAAGGCGGCTTACAATATGACAAATTCCAATACAAATCACAATGAAATAAAATTAAAATCAGCAACCCTATTAAAAACAGTTTAAAATTATGACAATGTATCCCCAAACAGATCAGTTGACTATGGGCATGCTGCAACAGTTGTGAGTGTGAAAAACGGTCACAAGTCACTTTTTTTCAGTGCTGTTGTAACTTTGAATGGTCACTAAACAAACATCTGTAGAGATTCTCAGTCATCCAGGCCATGTTTGTTCCAAAGGTGCTTTTTTTCAGGAGGCAACTGGACTCTCTTGTTTTTTCTTTTGAAGACGTTTCGCTTCTCATCCAAGAAGCTTCTTCAGCTCTGACAGGATAGTGGGGAATGGAAGGATTTATACTCCTTGCAGACAGCTGGTCATTTGCATCCTTTTAGAGGGTCGTTGAAGCACTTAGAGCAGTGATGACTAACCTTTTCCAGATCGAGTGCCCAAAGCGCGCACGCAAACCCCCAAAGTGCAATGTGAGCACATGCTCCCCGCCCCAATCCATGCACCCCACCCCCATGCATGTGCCCCCCCTGCATGACCCCCCTGAGCATGTGCGGTAGAGACCAGAAAAACAGCTGGCTGGCAGGAGGCGCACACTCATGCGCGGCAGAGCCGAGCTGAGCTGGGGCGACGGCTCACATGCCCACAGAGAGGGTGCTGCATGCCACCTCTGGCACGTGTGCCATAGGTTCGCCATCACGGACTTATAGGTTTATCTGTGTCCTCAGGGTCACCTGAGTAGCGCTCCTGGTGCCTGTAGTCTGCAAAGTCTCCGCCTTTTATGTGATTCCTGAAAAGGATTCCATCCTTCAGGATGAAAAAGATTCCTCACCCTCATTTCAATAAAAACCAATTTGGATATAGTGAAAACCTAGTCTAATAACATAAGCCATTAATCTTTCCTATATTTTTCATAATAACAAAAAAATGATAATATTAATTACAAGAAATAGCTGGCACACGGCCCTTCCCATTTTTAACTGACAATCTGCACTTCATTGTTCTAAAATGTTTTGGCAGAAAATCATAAGAAATCTAATCCACAGCTTTTAAGAGCAAAAATGCAAATAGAAAATTTTATTTTACTTTACTTTACTTTACTTTACTTTACTTTACTTTACTTTACTTTACTTTACTTTACTTTGTTTTGTTTTGTTTTGTTTTGTTTTGTTTTATTTTGCATTATTGCCCATCCCACTAAGTGACTCTGGGCAGCAAACAAAATGTAAAAAATCAAAACAAGTGCAATAATAAACTGCAAAATTAAAATTAAACTGCAAAATTAAGATATATTCATTAGATTTTTTTAAAAAAAAATTGCTAGAGCAATCATTTGCCTTAAACCATAAAATCTCTGGTTAAAAGACTATTTTGGGGGGGAAGGTGCATGAAACCAGGAACGAGTTCAAAAGTACTACAAGTTTATTTCATGCTACGTATACAGAAGAATCTGATCTATTAATGGTCAAGGCAAATTGGTGCTAGATAAGAGGCAATGGAATTCACGGATAGCTTAGGTCTCTTGTGGGAATGCAGCAACTCCAAACTAATGACATATTTGACCCTGTCCTCAGGCTCAGCCTGGTCATCTTCTACAAAGGTGGAGAAGGCACCAGTGGTGGGCTGCTACCAGTTTGGACCAGTTCGAGCGAACCTGTAGTTCCGACCTGCAGCTGGACCCTCCCACCCGCGCTGGCACTATCATGTCCTATATAATCACTGGTTTTTTGATGCTGCGTGCGCTTGCATTTTCGGTTCTGGGCGAAACGGTTGTTACAGTATGTGACGTCCACCTCTGGAAGGCACCCTTTCCTCTCAAGTGCCCATTAAATTTTAATTTACACCATTTGTTTGCTGTAAACCATTTTATATTATTTACATAGTGATCATTTATAGTTTCCTCACTCCTCTTTAGCATTTACATGAAGCTTCTGAATGAGGTCATTCTGCACCACAGGTTAGCTTTCATTAGTGCACTGATGATAACCGGTTATATATTTCACCTCTGTAATGCCATTCAGGTATTTTATCATGTCTGCAGGCTGTGAGGAATTAAATGGGGATTAGGTGACTTGGGTAGATCAAGAGTGAACAGCTATGGATTTGGGGCCACCCAGCTCCAAATATCTTCCATCATTCTCCAATCTGTGACAGCACCGGTTCTAAAGAAGAGTACCCCTCTTTTTGTGATCTGGATGGTCGAAAGCCATGAATATACTGGCCAGTGTATGAGTCTGTTCTAATTTTTTGGAGTATAAGATGCACTTTTTCCCCCCTAAAAGAGGGTGAAAATTTGGGTGTGTTTTATACACCGAATGTAGCCTTGCCCACCCGCTGGCCCCCACCTTTTGGCCTCTGCCTCCCAGCAATTTACCTCCTTGCAGCAAGCAGCAAACAGCCCGTTTCAGCTTCAACTCAGCCTGATTAGCACAAGCAGCTGATTGTCAGTTGGATTGGCCTCCTGACCCTCAGCTGTTTCAGGCTGCAAGGATTGCCATTGCCTATTGCTGTGCGGGCCTCCGCTGTTTGCTGCAAGGAGGTAAATTGCTGGGAGGCAGATTTTTTTTTCTTGTGCTAATAGACTGTGTTGAAAATGAAAATGAAACTAAAGCAGGCTGTTTGCTGTTTGCTCCAAGGAGGCAAATTGCTGGGAGGCAATTTTTTTTTTCTTGTTTTTTACCCCAAAAAAGGTAGGTGCATCTTATAGTCTGGAGCGTACTCCGAAAAATACGGTATATGAGGTCTAATGTTTGCCTCCTGACTTGATATATTATATTCCTTTGTTATCTTCTTTTCATGCTGTGGTATTTTTAAGCCTTGTTAGCTCTCCGGATTCTCTAGGCAACTTGTATATGTATGCAAATGATGGAAATTGACAAAAATAATGATCTGTAATTGAATCACTCGAATTGCTACAAATAGGATTTAGTGCATTTATTTTGGGAAAATGTCCTGATGCAAATTTGTCCTTTGCATCCAACGTTTGGTAAAAGGTTATTTGTTCAATTGAAGTTTTTCTAAATTAGATTTTCAAGGGCTGTAATCTATTCACAAAAGATCATTCCTAAAATATTGAATTAGGACACGACAAAGGGCAGTCAGAGCAAAATCATTGCTCAGGATATTCATTCTTCATTATAAGTATACAAAAATAAATAAATAAACATACTTCTAGATCAGTGGTGGGATTCAAAATTTTTTACTACTGGTTCTGTGGGCGTGGCTTGGTGGGTGTGGCAGGGGAAGGATACTGTAAAATCTCCATTCCCACCCCACTCCAGGGGAAGGTTACTGCAAAATCCCCATTTCCTCCCGATCAGCTGGGACTCGGGAGGCAGAGAATAGATGGGGGCAGGGCCAGTCAGAGACGGTATTTACCGGTTCTCCAAACTACTCAAAATTTCCGCTACCGGTTCTCCAGAACTGGTCAGAACCTGCTGAATAACACCTCTGTTCTAGATAAAGGTGTTATCCATTCTAGGTGTTAACCTGGTGAAAGAAAATAAATATTTCCTATTGCTTTCAGTTCCTGAAAGATACAATAAAAATGTGCACTTATTCTACACTTTCCATCCAGGAATGCTGGTGATACGGAATTCAAGTGAAGAAGTGGAAATTTTCTCCTATATTTAGGAATGTTTAAGTTCCACAAAAATTTAGACAAATGCGGATCAGATTTAAAGTGCCATAGTCCCCCCCAACAATTGCATCTTTTTAACTATAGTAGAATTTAAGAAGTTTTCCAGCACAATACCATTTAATACCAACAGAATATAATATTATCTCTTGCTAAGTCAATAAGCCTTGACAGATTTATCCAAGAGCGCTTAGATCTGAGCTGCAAAAATCTGGAACTTGACCCCTAGATAGCAGTAGAGAAACACAGAAAGTGCTGGCAGTTTGCTGACCTCTAGTGGTCACATGGAGACTTGCAGCCCATTTCTCAGAACCCTAGCCTTTACTAGAGCAAAAAGTAGGGGGAAAATAGGTATGTTACCTGATTTTCATTAGAGTAGAGGAAAGGAAAATATTTAAAGCCAAGGACAGAAACTTCACTGTAATCCTGGGCCTGCTCAGAAATACTTGTTTCATCTGAATTCTGCCTTTCTTCTGACAGTCAAGATAGCATACATTGATATCTACCCTAACTTTATCGCTAAAATAATAGCATTTTGAGAGATTTTTTTTTGTTTTTTAGATTGATCTGAGGAAAAAGTAACTGATTGATGGATATTCAGTAAATTCTAGGATCCTGTTTCTGGATTCTCCTCAGGCCAAAGGATGTTACAAACATTTTGCCGCACTACATTTGCTCTCAATGACTCATTTCAAAGAGTTATAACTTAGTGCCCATTACACTAATATCAATTTTCTGCTGATATCTGCAGTAATTAATTGCTGGGCCAGTGCAGGAACATACCAATGCAAAGAGAACATCACTTTTTGGCAGCTGAAATACCAGTTCCAAAATTTTGGCCATGCCTTTTAATACAAAGATAACAGAGTGTAGGAGATGACTAGGCAGAGCCTGAGGGAGGCGTCAAACACATTTGGAGTCTCTTTGTGCCCACAGATTAATGTCAAATGCAGGAAATCAGGAGTCTAGGCAGTTCAAATGAATATAAGGGTTTATTGCAAGCTTAAGCTGTCTACAAGAATCTGAACAACTAATGGTCAAAATAATTTGGTGGTAGATAAGGATCACGGTGGACGGGACGTAGTTCTTTGTGGCACAAAGGAGTTTGAGACTGATGACATGCTTGACGCTTCCCTCAGGATCGGCCTAGTCCCACCCCTTTATGTGTGTATATGTCAGTCTGTCTTGATTCATATAAAAAAGAGCAGGGTGTTAATGTCATGGTAGTAGCCACTATCTTAACCACCTTCCTGCAGATACATCTGTAGATAAGGACTTGAAGACATAGCCTACAGCTTATGTTAAGACCATGTAATGCATTCAAGATACGAGTGAAGCCAATATACATGAATGCATTCTTCTACCCAGTTTAGGTCTAATGTGTTCTTCATAAAGTAAAAAGGTCCTAATCACACCAAATTAATTCAACTCACCTCTGAAATGATTTCATATTAGCAGAAAACGTTCCATAATGACAATATATTAGTAACCGAGGTCTCCAAATTGCTCATTCTAAAAGCATAAATTATCTGCCGGAAATGGTTCGCTCACCACTAATCAGCTGAATTTCTGACATTTAATGACACTATAATGATACTATAAAGAGCAAAGCATTAGTAGGACAGAGTTCTGTTTGTGATCAACTGTAATTTATTTATTTATTAATTTATTCTTTTTGTATAACTGCCCATTTCAAACAAATGATTTTGGGTAGCAAACAATCATAAAATCAATTAAAACCAAATTACAGTCACTATATATATAAAATATATCATCCAAGATAATATAACTCATAAATGTTAACATAATCCAAAAAGGGGAGAGGGGAAAAAAAATCAAACTTGACCAAGAAAAATTTGAAAGATATTCTCAAACACCCAGAAAGATATTCTTTCCACCCAAGTGGGAAAAGGTGCAGGACTAAACCCTCCCTCAAGAAATAAATAACAATTGCCTAGACCCTAGCAGCAGCCTTGACCAGCCAGGAGGTATAGGATCTAACACAGAAGTGACCCAAGTAAGAACTACAAAAACCCTGTCCACTTCCTCAGATTCAAAAGGATCCTGGTCAGTGGTGGGTTTCACAAATGTTTACTACTGATTCTGTGGGTGTGGCTTGGTGGGCGTGGCATGGCTTGGTGGGCGTGGCTTGGTGGGCATGGCAGGGAAAGGATACTGTAAAATCTCCATTACCACCCCACTCCAGGGAGAGGATACTGCAAAATCCCCATTCCCACCCACTCCAAGGGAAGGATACTGCAAAATCCCCATTTCCTCCCGATCAGCTGGGACTTAGGAGGCAGAGAATAGATGGGGCGGGGCCAGTCAGAATTTTTACTACCGGTTCTCCGAACTACTCAAAATTTCCGCTACCGGTTCTCCAGAACTGGTCAGAAACTGCCGAAACCCATCTCTGATCCTGGTTATCATCATCATCCCTTGCTGGGTGGAGTCTGGGCAACTGAATGGAACTAAGTGTTTACTGACCAGATGCCCTTCCTGTCACCAATGCGGAGTTTTGTTCAGCAGATATATTCTCAGTGTCGTCCTAGAGAGAAATATCTGTCTCTACCTAGGATCAAACTCACAGCCTCCTGATTGTGAGACAAGAGCTCCACCTCTAGGCCACCGCACCATTCAAAGGGATCCTGGTTATTCTCCCAGATAATCAGGCAAGATTAAACCTCTGTAACCTCCACTGGCCCTGCACCAAAGCTGGAGTCCGATGCAATGTTAATCTAAGTGACTTTATCTGCTCAATGTGAAGGATATTCCTCACAAGAACTCTGTAGGTGAATCACACAATTACTCTCTCCAAGGAGGATCGGGGTTACCCAAGACCAAGCCGCTGGTGGGCTCCCTATGGACAGAGAAATAATTATTCTGCATAGCATTCAGTGCCTCTAAATAAACAGTCCTACTATACTTTCAACCTTCACCCCCAACACATACACAGACACACGAGTCCATCCAACACTGGACACGCCTGACAGTGAATCAATTCCTCCCCCCTTCCTGGCTTTCACCCCTGGGAAGCAAAAGAAACCTCATTCAGGCTCAATAACAATGATTAGCAATAGCACTTAGATTTATACACAGCTTTACAGTCCTCTCTAAGCAGTTTACAGAGTCAGCATATTGCCCCCCAACAATTTGGGTCCTCGTTTCACCAACCTCGGAAGGATGGAATGCTGAGTCAACCTTGAGCTGGTGAGAATCGAACTGCTGGCAGTTGGCAAAGTCAGCCTGCAATACTGCATTCTAACCACTGCGCCACCACGGCTCGCTATAGTACTATCAAATAGTATTAAAGGCTCAAATTCAAGTGGCTTCACATTTGGTTGAGGCAGCATCAGATAACAGTGAGGATTATGATTTTTGCTGGAGATGCTCAACCGTTAATCTGCTGCTTGTATCAATTTTTGGTTAGGTTTACATCCTTCCTTTCCTTCAAAAACATAAAATGTTTTACAAAATAGAATCTAAAGCCTTCGATTTTATTTGCATCAAAATGACTCTATGCGACAGGAGTTTAGAGAGATAGCGACTGTTGCCAAGGTTGAAGAAAGATTTAAAGCTGGATCTCCCAAGTCTTGGTCCATCTCTTTAACCATACCATCACAAGAGCCTTGGTAGTACAGTGGTCTAAAGCACCCTGTTATTAAGAACAGCTGCCTGCAATTACTGCAGGTTCAAATCTCGCCAAGGCTCAAGGTTGACTCAGCCTTCCATCCTTTCTGAGGTAGGTAAATTGAGGACCCAGTTGTGGGGGCAATAAGCTGACTTTGTATAAATATACAAAAGAATGAAGGCTATTGCTTAGCACATTGTAAGCCGCCCTGAGTCTCCGGAGAAGGAGAATTTAAAAAAAATTTAAAAAAAAATTTTTTTTTTTAAAAAACAAATGCCTGCTTCAATAGAACAACAGTCCATGGAGCAGAAGGGAAGATAATATTTCAGTAAAATCAAAATTATATTCTTGTTTTCCAGGGATAGAGGCTAAATCCAAAATACAGAAGGCTTTTTTTTTGGACAGTTATTTGGCTCTCTAAATTGAAGTTGGATCCCTACAAAAGAACACAAATTTAATGCAAAACAATGCAACAGGGGCTTTATGCGAAATTTGATGCTTTGGAGAGCTGTAGAAAGATTCGAGTGTCTGTAAAAGTGGTAATAAATGACCCGTTAGACTTTTGCAACCCGTTAGACTTTTTCCGCTTCTGGGTGTTTGAGAATATCTTTCGAATTTCTCTTGGTCGTGTTTAATTCCCTGCCCCCTCCAGAGTTAGATTTATTACTGGAGGTGCTGAAGGATATTGCTGATGGTATTGTTATTTTCTGTTGTAAATTCTTCTCATCCCTCTGAAGGTTCCCTTGTACCTCACATTTGCCAATTGCAAAACCTTATGGGAAACATTCTCTCATAATATCTTCCCTTGGGATTTAAACAAAGCGTGGGAATCCAGGTATTATGCAGGCCGTTGAAGACATTATTGTGCAATGAAAATCAGGATAATATCCACTGGCTTTCTTGTAATAAAAATCAGATCAATTTCTGCCCTTGGGAATTTCATCTAAGTTCTCTCTCTTTTTGGGGGGGGGAGGGAAGGAATTCTTAAAGCACATTTTCCTTCCTCTGATTAAAACGGAACCGACAGAAAAATGAAGGATGCCCCTTTTGCACTAAACACTTGCAATGGGGCTTCCAGTTTGCATAAATCCAAAAAGGAAACGGGAAAGTAGAAACAGTGAAATCAAGTGGCTTCCTCATCAAGTTCACAGGTCCTCAAGGAGTCCTTTGTTATATTGAAAAAGAAGACACCGTAGGCCCAACTCAATGTACTTTGGTTCCATTCTGAACAGCCAAGGGAAATCATTGGAAGATTTTAATTCAAACTGTTTGCCATTGGTGAACAGTAGAAGTGTTGTGGAATTTTTTTTTCCTCCAGCACATTAGGGTCTGCAGCAGTGGTGGGTATCGATTTTTTTTACTACCGGTTCTGTGGGTGTGACTTGGTGGGCGTGGCATAGCTTGGTGGGCGTGGATACTGTTGGGGAGTATACTGTAAAATATACTGTATATTTTACTATACTGTAAAAAATACTGTAAAAAAAGGGGAGGATACTGTAAAATCTCCATTCCCACCCCACTCCAGGGGAACGATGCTGCAAAATCCCCATTTCCTCCCGATCAGCTGGGACTCGGGAGGCAGAGAATAGATGGGGGCGGGGCCAGTCAGAATTTTTACTACCAGTTCTCCGAACTACTCAAAATTTCCGCTACTGGTTCTCCAGAACTGGTCAGAACCTGTTGAAACCCACCTCTGGTCTACAGATGTCATTAACGTAGACCAGGGGTGTCAAACTTAAGGCCCAGGGGCCGGATATAGCCCATGGGGTGCTTAGATTTGGCCCGTGGGGCCAACCTGGAAACAGCAAAGGACCAGCCCATGTTGCCTTTGCCAGCTAAAATGGAGCCCCTCCTCAGCTCCGTTTTCACTGGCAGAGGGTTGCAGGAGGCCGTTGCGGCTGAAAATGGAGCTCGGGAGCCCGTTTTCACTGGCAGAGCCCTCAGGCCACAGGCGCCCCCGACATGAGTGATATCGGCCTGGTCATGCCTACCCCGGCCCCCCAAGGTCAAACACAGCTCTGATGTGGCCCTCAGTGAAATCAAGTTTGATGCCCCTGAGGTAGACCATAAAGTAAAATGACTTACCATTCAATAGTGCAGGTTGTCCTCAACTCATGACCACAATTGAGCCCAAAATTTCTGTTGCTAAGCGAGATGTATGTTAAGGGAGCTATTCTCCATTTTATGATGTTTCCTGCTACAATTGTTAAGTGAATCACTGCAGTTGTTAAGTTAGTGATGTGTGTTGTTAAGTGAATCTGGCTTCCCCATTGATTTTACTTGTCAGAAGGTCGTAAAAGGGGATCACATGACCCTGGGACACCGCAAACATCATAAACGTTAATGTCATTTAATTTTTCCCCCAAATAAGATATGCAAGCTTCGTTCTAGCTCCAAAATTCACCACTATTTCTGTAAAAACTGAACATTCTTCAACACATCGGAAATGTTTATTGTCCTGCAATTTTCATCCTGTTTCCGCTGAAAAATTAAACAGTTTCATCTTTTTTAATTTCATTTTTCCCCAATTCTAGTTATGAGCAGAACATATTTTTGTTCAGATGGAGCATGAGACCTGTGATTGGTCTGAGAGTCAAGAGAGGAATCAACCTGGAGTTGTTACGTTTCCACACGCGGTGTAAGTCCAGCCCCCTCTTGAATTCCACTGACTCTTATCTAGTGTCAATTTAGTGCTGACATTAGTTGGCTAATTTCTTGAGTTCAGGAATGAGCAATAAATTAGCTTAACTGGAATTTAACGTGTGGTCCTGATACTTTGCTCCTGACATTAGGCAGGGATCTGTGCAGAGTGTGGTAAACAAGTCTTAAAGGTGACCTTAATGATACAATCAAAGCACTGCATGGGGGGGAAATTGATTTTTTTATAAACCATACCCTACAGACCTCTTCCCTGCTCCATGTATTAGAGAAGATACCCAAAGCGGTCTTATACTTTATAATGTTCTGGTTCTGTGATTTTCTCCTTCTTCTTCTCCTTCTCCTCCTCCTCCTCCCACTCCCATCCTTCTTCTTCTTCTCCCCCTCCTCCCCCTCCCATCCTTCTTCTTCTTCTCCCCCTCCTCCTCCCCCTCCCATCCTTCTTCTTCTTCTCCTCCTCCTCCTCCTCCCCCTCTTATCCTTCTTCTTCTCCTTCTCTTTCCCCCGCTCATCCTCCTCCGCCTCCTCATCCTCCTTCTTCTCCTCCTTCTCCTTCTCCTCCTCCTCCTCCTTCTCCCCCTCCCATCCTTCCTCTTCTTCTCCTCCTCCTCCTCCCCCTCCCCCTCCCATCCTTCTTCTTCTCCTTCCCCCCTCCCATCCTCCTCCTCTTCCTCCTCCTCCTTCTTCTTCTCCTCCTTCTCCTTCTCCTTTTCCTCCTCCTCCTCCTCCCCCTTCCATCCTTCTTCTTCTTCTCTTCCTCCTTCTCCCCTCCCACCCTCCTCCTCCTCCTCCTCCTCCTCCTCCTCCTCCTCCTCCTCCTCTTTCTTCTTCCTCCTAGCGTATTCCCACAACTACAGGGTCTGCTTTTTGGATCCTTGAACCCACTTTGCGCGATCAGCTGTGTCTCCAGGGCGCAGGCCCACAGCTTGCATATCTTTGTTGATGGTGTCTTGCCATCTCTGTTTTGGACACTCACGGGGTCGCCGGCCATTGACTTCTAGTTGGTAGGCAGCCTTGGCCACGATGGAAGGTGCTGCTCTCTGGACATGTCCATACCAGTGGAGTCAGCCTTCTCTCATCTTCTCTATAATTCTGGTTCTGGTTCTGTGATAACAAACTAAAATATTTAGAATGTTGCATGTTAGAATGGATGGAAAGTCATAATACCTGCAACAGCCTTTGTCTTGAGTTTTTTTCCCCCACAAACTGAAGACAGCCTTGGAAATGCCCTATAGAGAAAATGTTTATCCTATGGAAAAGACAGTGGTGTGGTGGCTCAGCAGTTAAGATGCTAAGCTTGTTTGAGACCCGAGCACCAGGTGACAGGGTGAGCTCCCGTCCTTACCTCAGCTCCTGCCAACCTAGCAGTTCGAAAGCATGCAAATGCGAGTAGATAAATAGGTACCACTTTGGTGGGAAGGTAACAGTGCTCTCTGATGTCATGCTGGTCACATGACTGCAGAAATGTCTTCAGACAGCGCTGCATCAATGCCCCTTGAAATGGAGATGAGCATCACTTCCTATAGTCAGCGACAATTAGCAAAGTGAAATCCTCAGAGACTCCTTTACATATGGAAAAGCAGCTGGAAAAAAATAGTTCTTTTTTGCACTGTATTTTGCAGAAAGAGAAAGAGAGAGAGAAACAGAGAGAGAGGGGGAGAAACACAGAGAGAGGGGAGGAGGAAGGGAGATGATAGAGAAGAGAGAGAGAAAGATGGACAGCTAGATATAGATGGATGGATAGATGATAGAAGATACAAAGATGAGAGAGAGAGAGATGGAGGGATGTACAGTGTGCATTGTACAGCTAGATGTGGATGGATGGATAGATGATGGAAAGATGAGAGAGAGAGAGAGAAAGGGAGAGGGAGGGAGGGAGAGAAATTTGGAGAAATAAGTTAGTCTAGTTACAAACAGCTAAATGCAAATTAGTCAGATGTTGATCAAGCTTTAAGTAGATTCTAGGTAGTTATGTTTTTAGAAAACATCTTGTCTGGGCTTACTTCCACTTTCTTGTTTTAGTTACTATTTATATAACTCCCAAAATAGGGAAAGGGAACTAGACACATCAATGGAACAATTTATTTGCATAAATAAGAATTGAAAAAGCTGTTAGTATCTCTTTTTCCAGAAACATTTTTTGAAGACCATATACCCAAACCATTTTTTTTAAAAAAATAGGGTTGTTTTTTTTCAGAACACATTTTGAGATAATTGTAATGGGGTAAAATGAATAACTTAAATGAGCACAAACTCACATCTTCAAGTAATTAAAATTAAAAGTAATTAAAAGACTTGAAATGTTGGGCTTAGAAAATTTAGAACTACGCCGCCTTCGGTATGACGTAAGCGTAGCTCATAAAATCATCTGCTACAATGTCCTACTTATCAATGACTACTTCAGCTTCAACCACAACAATACACGAGCACACAACAGATACAAACTTAAAGTGAAGTGCTCCAAACTCGATAGCAGAAAATATGACTTCAGCAACAGAGTGGTCAATGCCTGGAATGCACTACCCGACTCTGTGTTTTCATCCCAAAACCCCCAAAATTTTAACCTTAGACTGGCTACTGTTGACCTCACCCCAATTCCTAAGAGGTCTGTAAGGGGTGTGCATAAGAGCACCAGCTGTCCTAATGTTCCCCTTATTTGTATTCATTTTATGTATTCAATTCATGCTTATACTTATATATATTATCTAATTTGTACTCGACAAATAAATAAATAAAAATAAAAATAGTTTTCCAGCCCTGATATTAATGTTTCTCAGTGGCTTTTTGCAGTAAAGGTAGTACAGTGGTCTAAAGCACCCTGTTATTAAGACCAGCTGCCTGCAATTACTGCAGGTTCGAATCTCGCCAGGCTCAAGGTTGACTCAGCCTTCCATCCTTTCTAAGGTAGATAAATTGAGGACCCAGTTGTGGGGGCAATAAACTGACTTTGTATAAATATACAAAAAGGATGAAGGCTATTGCTTAGCACATTGTAAGCTGCCCTGAGTCTCCGGAGAAGGGCGGCATATAAATCAATTTTTTTTAAAAAAGGTACATTTTCTCAAGATTCTTAAACTTCTTTTGAGTTTGTGAAGTTAGGTTTCTAATTTTAAGGCAGCACAACTGCAAAGCTTTTTTGCACCATGTAGAAGATATGGGTGCTTCATTCCTGGAGATTTTTAAGAAGAGATTGGACAGCCTCTTGTCTGAAATGATATAGGATTTCCTGCTGGAGCGGGAGTTGGACTAGAAGACTTCCATGCTCCCTTCCAACTCTGTTATTCTGTTAATCAATATTATAGGTTCCAGATCTCTCTGGTGTTTACAATTCTCTTATGAATGGGACTATTGTGGAATGAACGTTTTATACTCAGTGCTACGCTAAAAATTATCCCAAGGAAGAAACAAAATACCCAACCAGTGACATCCTGTCCTACATGTACCCAAGTTCTCTCCCCCACTCACTGCCACTTCCAAACTATCCACAATAGCTTCTTTTCAGAGATATTTCATAAGAATTTGAGTTCAAGGGGTTGCAGTTCAGCAGTCATTGTGGTTACAGAAGTTACAAGCTTAATTCAGCAATATCGAGTGTGTCTGTCTTTTACTTTGTCTTCCAGAAGAACGTGTGTCATTTGGGGACAGGTTTTGAAATAAAATGAACCCCTCCTTTGGAATCGCTGTGATTTTATACTTATGTGATTAGAATTCAAGAATCACCGAGTGGGAAGGTGACATTTAGAAAGGCAAGGTCACTGCCTCCTCAAAGCAGGAATCCAAATTAAAGCATTAGAGGACAGATGGATCTCTTTAAGTTGGGTTTAAACATTTTTGTAAAGACTTTTATTTTAAAGGCAGCTGGGCTTTCTGATTTTTCTTTAAGACATTTCGCTTCTCATCCAAGAAGCTTTTTAAAAATAAAAGCACAGTTGGGACAACCACGACTTGGATGAATGAGAAACGACATAGATATTTTATGTAAAGAGGAGCCCGCCATCTTCCCACTAGAAAGTTGAAATGTTTTTACACTTATTTTTCCCTTCTGTAATTGAAGACCATTTTTCTCCATGGTACATGAGAGAAAACAGATCTTGTCCTTCTTTCCTGACAGTGAGAACAATTAATTGCTGAAACAGGTTGCTTCCTGAAGTTGTGATGCTCCATTACTGGGTGTTTTCAAGAAAAGAATGGACAACCAATTTTCCTGAGTGGTATAAGGACATTTGCCTTGGGCAGGGGATTTGACTAGAACCGTGATGGCGAATCTATGGCACGCATGTCACAGGTTGCACGTGTAGCCATATCAGTGAGCACATGAGCTCAGCTCCAGCACACATGCGCGCACTGGCCAGCTGATTTTCAGGTCTTCTGGGCCCACCAGAAATAGGGAAACAGGCTGTTTCCTGCCTCCAGAGGGCCTGGGGCAGGGGGGAAGGCCCGTTTTTCTTTCTCACCTGGCTCCAGGGTCTCTCTAGGAGTCTGGGGAGGGCGAAAACAGCCTTCCCAACCCCCCCCGGAGGTCCTCCGGAGGCCAAAAACGGCCCATTACCAGAAGTTGTTAAACGGGCCATTTTCGGCCTCTGGAGGACCTCCAGGAGAAGGCCGTTTTTGCCCTCTCCAGGCTCCTAGAGAGGCCCTGGAGGCTGGGGACAGCAAAAAATGAGCCTTCCAGTCGCACCGGAAGTTGTCAAACGGGCCATTTTCGGCCTCCAGGTCTCCAGGGGGGTAGGGAAGGCCGTTTTCGCCCTCCCCAGACTCCTAGAGAAGCCCTAGAGCCAGGTGAGAAAGAAAAATGGGCCTACCGGGCCATTGCGTGCCAGGAGCAGGGGAGTGGGGGAGCGTGCGCATGCGCGGGGGCAGGGAGCATAGAATTATGGGTGTGGGCACACACGCGTCCTGGCATGCAATAGCAAAAAGGTTAGCCATCACTGGACTAGAAGACCTTATAGAAAGTTAGCACCCACCCCTCTCCTAGAAGAATGAAATATTTTGAGAAATATTTAAAAAAGGCAGAATATTATATTTCCCTGGATAAGAAATTGAGAAACGTGCTCTTGGATACACCTTTCTTGATGGCCCTCAGCAGATGTCAGCACTTAAGAGACAAAGAGATTCTATTCATAAGCAAATACCCTGCAGCAAGATCTGAACAAAGATAGAATTAGCCCTCAGCCCACAATAGGAATTGCCCAACAAGCCCCTTCATTGCATCATCAGACCAAGCTTCAACCAAGCTTGGCTCAGACAACCTACAGAGCCAGCTGTGACCTCCTACAACAGCCACTAGAATACATATTCTTGCACCGGAACAGGAAGCTCAAGTTCAAAGCCTACGAGAAGGTATAAATACCCCTCACTCTCAACTCCATGTGCATCAAAATCACATGTACTAGGTAGTTCTGCTTCATCATTAAACCATCTTTCCAGTCAGCCGTCATGTTTCCAGCGTCTTTCTCCCGGCTTGGAACTGAACCAGATGGATATTTCTTCCAACAACAACCTCCAAGTTCCTTTCTAGCCTTGTGAATCTATGATTCTATGAGTTGTGATGTTAAGATACGTGTTCTGCCATTTTGATATCATTTCAATAAGAAGGGACACCTATGTCTAAGTGCTGACACGAGACACAGCTCCCGACACACAGGAGAACTTTTGAGGGGGGAAAAGCCTTTTATAACTTACACACAAACCTTACCATCTTTCATTAAAAAGAACCAATGTTTACCTGTTAGCTAACATTACCACCATCTAGTGGAAATCATAAGGCACAGTAGATTTCCACCTGATAGTACACAATATAATAAATATAGTCATTTCACCTGGGGAATGGAAGATTATTTTTTCGTATAAAGATACGGGTTCAAGGCCTACTTTGCTTAAATTTAATGGCGGACACAGCAAAGCTTCAATCTTCTGCAGGCGTAGTCCTGAATCTGTAATCCCACAGCATTTTCAATATATTTTGGTCCGGCAACTCTACGGAAAACACTCACAGCAGTTTCTCTCCATTCCAAACCATTCTGTGCATATAATAGGTTGGCTTATTTTTTTATTTATTTTTTTACTTTGACCCTGTCATTCAAAGGCCCTCAGTAAATATGCCCTCTACAAAATGAGTCTGTTGACCTCTGGCCTCTTCTACCATCTCTCAAATAGATTTCATAGCACAACCCACAACTTGTAATTTAGTACAAATTCCTTTCAGCTGGCAGCCCTTTTGAAGGAAAAAAAAGAGAAGCCTCTTTGTTGTTGTTGATTTGTTTTTTCTGTCCCTTAATGTGGAGCCATTATCTGATGTTTTGTTCTCATATTGCTCACTCAGCCGCCTTCCTTCTCTTTCTGTTCAGACAGCCACTCAGTTATGCCCTGCTCCAATGGTTTTTCCACCCTCTGTCCAGTGGTGAAATCCAAATGATTTTACTACCTGTTCTGTGGGCGTGGCTTGGTGGGCGTGGTGTGGCTTGGTGGGCATGGCAGGGGAAAGATACTGCAAGTTCTCCATTCCCACCCCACTCCTGGGGGAAGGATACTGCAAAATTCCTATTCCCTCCCCACTCCAGGGGAAGGATATTGCAAAATCTCCATTTCCACCCCACTCCAGGGGAAGGATATTGCAAAATTCCCATTCCCTCCCCACTCCAGGGGAAGGATATTGCAAAATCTCCATTTCCACCCCACTCCAGGGGAAGGATACTGCAAAATCTCCATTCCCTCCCCACTCCAGAGGAAGGATTCTGCAAAATCTCCATTCCCACCCCACTCCAGGGGAAGGATACTGCAAAATCTCCATTCCCACCCCACTCCAGGGGAAGGATATTGCAAAATCCCCATTCCCTCCCCACTCTGGGGCCAGCCAGAGGTGGTATTTGCCGGTTCTCTGAACTACTCAAAATTTCCACTACTGGTTCTCCAGAACCTGTCAGAACCTGCTGGATTTCACCGCTGCCTCCATCTGCCTTTCGTAAAAAGAGGACAATTGTGTTATGGAATGAAAGACTGAAAAACATTCCTGGGTCAGCCAGATACAGTTTATTGCGCAGGTTCAGAGCCAGATTTGTACCTGAAATTCTGAACCCCGGAAAGCTCTGATACAACTGCTTATATATGTTTCCAAAACAAAGGGTTTGGTGAGGACATGCATTTTTCCATATATGGTTAACATACACTTGTTATATGATAATTGACACTTCCTAATTACTAAACCATTATTTTATAGTTTATAAGATTATCTTTAGCTAGACAACCTTCCTTAGTTCTGTAATTACTAATACGGGAGATTTATTGCTGTCCTTAGGTAATAAGTAACTCTTTGTAACATACATGTCCTTGTGTCTTTGACAGTGAGGCCCCTCAGATGTTTTCCATACGGCTGTCCTTCCGTGACAGCTAGGCCTCATCAGGAGATATATTACCAATAATGGGATTTAGCTGATTTTTAATAAAATCTCCAAACAAGTACATTTCTCCCTTATAATAATGTGAATAGAGAGGGTCCTTTAGTGTTCATGTAACTGACCCTGTATGATTCCTACTTTATTCACATTAATTGGGCTGCTTGGCTTTCTGTTAGTCCACACTCAGGTCATCAGTAATATATGAAATCTCATAATCAAGCCAAATGTATGGCATCCCCAGCTTTGTCTATATATTGTCTTTACTACTCTTGATTATTTGGGGAATATGACTTCCTTATATAAGCTAGGAATGCAATAGTCCTCCACTTAAAACTATTCATTTAGTGACCATTTGAAGTTACAACAGCACTGAAAAGAGGGACTTATGACCTTTTTTCACACTTCCAACCATTGCAGCACCCCCGTGGTCATTACGATCAAAATTTGGATGCTGGCATGCATTTATGATGGTTGCAGTGTCCCGGGATCTTGTGATCCCCTTTTGTGACCTTCTGACAAGCAAAGCCAGATTCACTTAACAACTGTGTTACTTAACAACTGCAGTGATTCACTTAACAAGTATGGTAAGAAGTGGTTGAGCGAGTTTTGCTCCAGTTTATGACCCTTCCTGCCACAGTTGTTAAGTGAATCACTCCAGCTGTTAAGTTGATAAGTGTTGTGGTCCGCCAGTGGCCAGCAGAGCTGGTGGCAGACTCAGACAGTGAGGAGATTGGGGAGGAACATGGGCCAGTCCTGGAGTCTGTGGAAGGCTCTGATGAGTGCTCTGCGTCGGAGGCAGAGATGGGGCCAGGGCAGTGGTGGGTTCCTCCCAGTTCGGCCTGGTTCGGCCGAGCCGGTAGTGGTGAAGATATGATGTCACCAAACCGGTTCTCTTGGTCTGGGAGTTGGGCCCTCCCACCTGTCCCCACGTTATTCCTACCTTTTATTTCTTCTTTTTTAGCCCAGCTGATAGGTGCGGCAGAGTGCATTGCCTCACCTCAGCTGGGCAGATTCGTAATGCACTTGCGCGGAGTGTAAGTTTGGCGGCAATCATGCACGAAGTGCATGCATGAAGAGAACCAGTAGTAAAGCCGATTAGAACCCACCACTGGGCCAGAGCTGTCCGACAGTTATCAGCTGCCTTCGGAGTCGGACATCAGTGGGGCAGAAGAACAGCTGGAGCCTGTTCCCAGTGTGCGCATGCACAGAGCTGCCAGGAGAAGGGTACAGCTAAGGAACAAGGGTCGACTCAGGAGTAAAGCCACAGGTGGACAGTGAATGGCCCCTCCCATAGAGAATAAAGATGAGCGAAATGGGAGGGGAGTTTGCAGGAGACAATTAGTTCAATTTATTAGAGTGAAGATCTGTTCCTGACTTCTTGCCAAGTATTGTCTACTATAGAGTGGCGTTTGGAAGATATCGGCCTGGCAGCTCTCCAAGCCTGATAAAGGTCTGTAGTTGTGAAATCTCTTGAAAGACTATTGGCTGGAACTTTGCTGGAGAGGAATTCCCTTTAACCTAAATTAAAAGGGTTTTATCAGGACGAGGAGTCGGCTTTGTGCTTTTGGGAAGCCTAAGTCAGAACAATAACATGGTTATTAAGTGAATTTGGCTTCCCCGTTGACTTTGCTGAACAGAAGGTTGCGAAAGGTGATCACATGACCTTGGGACACTACAATTGTCATAAATATGAACCAGCTGCCAAGTGTTTGAAGTTTGATCACATGTCCATGGAGATGCTACAATGGTTGTAAATGTGAAAAATGGTCATAAGTCACTTTTTTCAGTGCCGTTGTAATCTCAAACAGTCTCTAAATGAATTGTTGTAAATCAACGACTACTTGTATTTCATTCCTCATTCTACCGTATTTTTCAGAGTATAAGACGCACTGGAGTATAAGATGCACCTTAGTTTTTGAGGAGGAAAATAAGAAAAAAAGCTGATTGGTAGGTGGATCGGCCTCCCGGAATACCTCCAATCAGCTGTTCCCAGAGCTGAATTTTAGCAACAGGTTCCTTGGTTGTGAGCTCTGTGCCTTGCTTTTTTTTTGCTTTTTTTTTCTGCCTCTGAAACTTCTGAAACTCCATTTCAGAAAAAACTTTCTTTTCTTGCCTCTGAAAGCCTCCGAAACAGAGTTTCAGAAAAAAAGCCTCTGAAGCTCTGTTTGGAGGCTTTTTTCCTGAAGCTTTTTTTCTGATGCTTTTTTCAGTCTCTGAAACCTCCGTTTGAGAAGCTGGGCGTGGCTACATTCGGAGTATAAGACGTACCTGGATTTTCACCCTCTTTTTTGGGGGAAAAGGTGCATCTTATACTTGAAAAATGCGGTAATTAAAACAGTTGTAGAAGACAATCATGTAAAGCGATTGCATAAGAATTTACAGAAATCCATCGGTTTACTGCCAGCCTTATTTAAATAACATCTCTCCTTTTTTGTATATCTGATCTTATTTTGGGAGGGGGAGGAAGGAAGACATTTATCATAACCAATCATATCTGATTAAGGAGGAGGTAAAATACCTTCTTGTTGTCACACGGGACTCTATATGTAGCTTCAGACAACTGCAGATTTTTACATCAAAGTTATTAACCTCTGAAAAATAGAGGTTATAATAATGGAAGCACTGACACACTTCATCATGAAGGTCACAAGCAGTGTTATTATAGTAAACTCAATGTTCTCTCTGTGGAAATTGTGTAAAGAGCCTTTGTCATGTCCTACTTCATGAAAAAAAAATGAAATTGGAATTCACATTTGCAGACGTTTCTTGATAGACTGCTCTCAAAGTGCTTTCAACAAACCAGAGGGAATAAGGAAGAATATTAAGCCACAAGCTTTTTAACATCACTTTGTCAGTGGCTATGAATGATGAAAACTTAACTTTTTTTTTCCAGGTGGCTTGTTATTTTTATTTTTATTTTTTCGTCCTTGGCAGGAAGCTTCTGTCCAGATATCAGCTGCTGTAAGAAATCTTTTCTGCTGTGGGTTTACCAAGGCTATTTCCTTCAAATCCATTCCCATTACTGCAAGAAGATCATGGATCATACCATCCGAAGTACAAGAGGGGAAGCCATTTGAATATTTTTCCCTTTCGACAGCGTTGTTGGAAATCAACCACAATGAAACTAGTAAAGGCAGAGTAAGGCCAGCTTTCTCCACAGTAGGTTACCCTGCTATGTCTAAAGCTATACAGCAGGAATGTCAACTCATGGCCCATGAGTCAGATCCGGCCCGAGGGGTAGTGGTGGGATTCGGCCAGTTCTCTCCGGATCGCGCGAACCGGTAGCGGTGACTGCAGGAAGCTCCGCCCACCTGCCAAGATGTAATGCGTGACTACTACGCATGCACAGACAGCCGTGTGCATGCACAGAGGTGGCGTGTGCAAGCAAAGCACACACACGTGCGCTCACATTTGCAAACTGGTAGGGAACCCTCTGCCACAGGGTTCTTAGATCTGGCCCGCAGGGCCGCCCTGGAAACAGCAAAAGATCAGCCTGCAGTTCCTCTGCCAGAGAAAATGGAGCTCGGGGGGGGGGGCGCACTGCAGGAAGCCGTTGGGGACAGGGACAGGAAAGGAGAAAGGGAAAGAGGACAAAGAAAAAGAAGGAAAGATGGGAAGAGAGCGAGGAAGGAAAAATAAGGAAAGAGGGGAAGGAAGAAGAAAGGAGAATGAAGAGGGAAGAAAAAGAAGAGAAGAGAAGAGAAGAGAAGAGAAGAGAAGAGAAGAGAAGAGAAGGAAGGAAGGAAGGAAGGAAGGAAGGAAGGAAGGAAGGAAGGAAGGAAGGAAGGAAGGAAGGAAGGAAGGAAGGAAGGAGATTATAATGAGAAGAAGGGAGGG
This sequence comes from Pantherophis guttatus, assembly GCF_059756535.1. Classification (NCBI taxonomy): domain Eukaryota; kingdom Metazoa; phylum Chordata; class Lepidosauria; order Squamata; family Colubridae; genus Pantherophis; species Pantherophis guttatus. The sequence goes on along the minus strand of NC_142070.1, from coordinate 12,749,160 downwards.
TCTGAGGGAAGTCCTGCCTTAGCACTTGGCCACCACAGGTGCCCCTGACACGAGTGACGTCGAGCTGGCCACGCCCACCATGGCCACGCCCATCTCAGCCATGCTTCACCCCGCCGGCCCCCCGAGGTCAAACACAACCCTGATGCAGCCCTCAATGAAATCAAGTTTGACACCTGTGCTATACAGTTTCAAAAATGATGCAGTCCTGAAAAAATGCCATGGTGTGAAGTTTCTTCTCGTTTGTATCTGTTACAGTGATTTCAGTTCGTTTTCAGCAAAAATTGCCCAACTACCAGTTTGCAGGTACCATATCTATTATTGTATCGATAACTGAGATATTAAATTTCTATGCTGATCGTTAAAAGCTGCAGTTCCAAATTCCTGTATGGTCCACTGTGGGGACGTCCAACCTTGGCAACTTGAAAGACATGTGGGACTTCAATTCCCAGAATTCTCCAGCCAGGTGGAATTCTGGGAGTTGAAGTTCGCAAGTCTTAAATTAGCCAAGATTGGACACTCCCAGTCTATGTATGCCAAGGATTTCCCTCCCAATAAACATTGAACGAAAGTGCTTCATTAAAAGACACTTCCACAATCGCAAAGGAATTCTTCTGAAATTTTGGATCAGAAAGAAATATACCAAAGAACCAACAATTATTCTTTCTATTTTTTGCCAAAGGAACTGGATTCACTATAGTATCAGCTTCGTAGCTATCCGTCATCGCAGGAAAGTCCCACACCTAGAAAAGTACCAGTTCTGTTCAATGATCTGGAACAAAAAAAGTTACTTTGTCATGTTAAATCTCATGGCTGCGGGGCTCAAATCTGCCAAAGCATGTCAGGATTGCTTAAACCCCAAACAAAATCAAGAAGCCATGTTGGAGAATGAGATTAAAGGTAATCATTGTTCACTGGATTCAATTAAAAACAAAGGGAGAGAAGAAATGTATCTTTGAAGGAGAGTAGTGCTTGAATTAATTAGACTTAATCCAATCTGGCATGCATTTGGCCAAGAGGTAAATCTAAATCCCACGTTTAAGGTCAACCACGTGTATATCGTTAAGATGGATTCCTAAAGAAGGAGACCATCTTTCCATCGTATTTAACATTTTCCTGCCCTGTCCAGCAGAGATGAGGAACACTGAAGAGGATGGAGGCTGCAGTTCATGCACTTTTGATCAGCCAGGGAGCCTCAGGAAGCCATGTCTGATGTGGTGGCATCACTGGAAGAGGCGGAGGCTAAGATTTGAAGAACTATTTTTTAGGGCTGTGGAGATTTTAAGAATGGGAATTAAAAAAGAGGGATTCTGGGAGGCAACCTCTCAGGATCATCGGGCGAAACAAAGACAAACTCCACAAACCACCAAAGACGACGCTTAGATGTGTAATGTTGGTTTAATCTTGTTAGCTCCGAAAACGCTGCAGTCGTAGCGATGTAAAATTGGCGCTACGAGCGTGTGGCTTGTATCGTATTTATCCACCCCGCACCTATCAGCTGTGGGGCGTAGCCCACACCCTGCCCCAACAACGCCCTTCGAGCAGCAAATCAGCAAACAAATCGGCCTTTCTCGAAAAGTCCCATCACAGGAACACCAATCATCTGCTAGCAGAAACGCCCCCTCAGTCATAGAGACAGCGTGAAAGAGCCGTGAAACCCCTAGCCCCGATGCGCCCCACCCCCACCCCCGACCGCCTACCCCAGTGTTATCACCACCACCACCCGTGTGCACGTATGTGCCGTAGCGAAACATCCATCCACCGACCACCCCTCCAATGTCAGCTGTGGAATGGGACGCTTGTCAGAGGTAAAATGCCGGGCAGGATGGTGAGTCTGTTCACACCCCAGCCTTGTGGTATCGAGCGTGATGGTGGGCTCGACAGAAACATTCCATTAAACTTCCATTCAACTCAGAAGAATGACCCAACATCTTGGATTGGTAATTTATTGCCAGACACATTTAGAATTTTCTGAGGGAATTTAAGGATGAAAATGAGAGTAGTTTGTTTGCACCCTTGTTGAAAGAAATGTCCATCTGGGTTCAGTTCCAAGTGGGGAGAAAGACACTGGAAACATGGAGGCTACTTGGAAGGATGGTTTAATAGTGAGCAGGACCACATGGGTTTGAAGTCCTGGGTAGCTGACCACATGGAGTGGAGAGTGAGTGTTATTTATACCATCTCTTGGGGTTTTGAACTTGAGCTTCCTGTTCCTGCGGCAAGGGCATGTATCCTATTGGTTGCAGACTCCCATGTGGAATCAAGTTTGGCTGAACCTTGCTGGGTGATGTAATGAACGGGCTTGGTTGTGCCATGCAGTGAGCTCTGCTGATAGATAATCCTGTTATGTCCTGGAAAGTCATGTCTTAATCCCATCACCTATCACCCTGGACCTGGTCTTTTGTTTTGTAGATAGGCTGGCCCAGTCCTTCTCAATGGGCACCAAATATTTGCTAGGGGCAGGGAGCTGCAGGGGGCTGCTTTGTCTTTAAAAACATGTTTCTCCTTTTCTCATCCAGGGAAATATAATCTTCTGCCTTTTTAATATTTCCTAAAATATTCCTTTCTTCTAAGAGGGGTGGATGCTAACTTTCTTCACTCTATTCCCATCCTTAAAACTCAGTGGTGAAATCTAAAATTTGTTATTACCGGTTCTGTGGGCGTGGCTTGGTGGTGGTGGGGGTAATGTGACTGGGTAGGCGTGGCCAATTTTTTTTTTTACTTTTAAAACCATTTTTTCTATAACCTCTTCCGCGAAGAGCTTTCAAAAGACTCTGACAATACCAGCTAAATTGCCTGATCGGCAGAGACTTTTTTTCTTTTAAATGCCTCTGATGATCAGGCAACTCAGCTTGGATCATTAAAGGCATTTAAAAGAAAAAAAAGGCTTTTTTCTTTTAAAAGCCTTTGACGATCCCAGCTAAACCGCGCGATCATCAGAGGCTTTTTTTTTTTTTAATTTTAAAAGCATTTTTTCGGCCGAAGAGGTTGTAGAAAAAAATGCTTTTAAAAGTAAAAAAAAAGCCTCTGATGATTGTACGGCTCAGCTGGGCATGGGGGGGCGGGCAGGGATTTTTGCTACCGGTTCTCTGAACCACCCACCTCAATTGCTACCAGATCGGGCGATCCGGTCTGAACCGGGAACATTTCACCCCTGTTAGAACTGCTCAGAAATCATAAAAACTAGTATAACAGAATAGAATAACAGAGTTGGAAGGGACCTTAGAGGTCTTGTAGTCCAACCTTCTGCTCAACCCTAGAACACTTTTTCCAAAGCTCCAGAAAGCAAGACAAGAAACAATGGATGGAAACTAATCAAGGAGAGAAGCAATCTGGGATTAAAGAGGAACTTCCTAACAATGAAAACAATTAATCAGTGGAACAGCTTGCCTTCAGAAGTTGTGGGTACTCCATCACTGGAGGCTTTTAAGAAGAAACTGGACAGCTACCTGTCTGAAGCCTGCTGGAGCAGGGTGTTGGACTAAAAGACCTCCAAGGTCTTTTAACATCCACTTACATCTGCTACCTGCAATTGCTGCAAGTTCAAATCTCACCAGGCTCAAGGTTGACTCAGCCTTCCATCCTTTCTAAGGTAGGTAAAATGAGGACCCAGATTATGGGGGCAATAAGCTGACTTTGTATAAATATACAAAAGGATGAAGGCTATTGCTTAACGCATTGTAAGCCTCCCTGAGTCTCCGGAGAAGGGCGGCTTATAAATCAAATTAATAATAATAGGAGCCTGGATAGCTCTGCAGACTAAGCACTGTAATTTAACACCAGCTGTCTGCAATTAAAGTAAGTTCGAATCTTGCCAGGCTCAAAGCTGACTCAGCCTTCCATCCTTTCTAAGGTAGGTAAAATGAGGACCCAGTTTGTGGGGGCAATAAACTGACTTTGTATAAAATATACAAAAGTATGAAGGCTATTGCTTAACGCACTGTAAGCCGCCCTGAGTCTCCGGAGAAGGGCGGCATATAAATCAAATTAAAATAATAATAATAATAATAATAATAATAATAATAATAATAATAATAATAATAATAATAATAATAATAATAATAATAATAATAATAATAAAGGTCCCTTCCAGATCTATCCTGACATGTCGGAAAAATGGTTGTCCAATCTCTTTTTTAAAACCTCCAGTTCTGGAGCAGCCACAACTTCTGAAGGCAAGTTGTTCCACTGATTAATTGTTCCAATGTGTTTTCCGTTCCTCAATTTGTAAGTGGACAAGAAGTCTTTGAGATAAATAGGCAGGGCTCTGATAGATTATAGAGGTAATGACAAGTAATAGTCACAAATAGCTTGCTGTGGGGTGAGGAGGCAGGGAGACCCCATCTCTGCAATTTTGCATTAGCTGCCAATTGGGGTACAGAGTGTTTTCAAAGCATAGAATCCAGCATTATCAAGTCCTATATGTGAGCTTCCAGTGTTATTTGGATAGATTAGATTGACCCTTGTTTAATCAGCAGGGTACATTCTTAATAAATAGCTCTCGGAGTGCCTAGAAACTTTGTCACACTGATCTCACAAAAGAATCTGGTCACAGAAGTATGAGAATAGGCCAGGAAATTTATGATCACCGCATTGTATAAGGCTTGGTGGGAACTTAATGATCTCCATGTTGATCAATAATCCAGCGAGGTAGAATTATGCCATAGATTGGGAAAGCAAGCCTTCATTTGGGGGGGGGAGATTTAAAGGAGCTGCTGCTACTGAGAAGGGCAGCCAAAGGTAACAGTGCCTCAGCCAATATATAGATGTCTACTGAGGCAGCACACAAAAGCTCTTTGCATAAGTAGGGCCATTCTTGTTTTAACTGTACTCCAGCATTTTAATCATTTCCCTCATCTAAGCTTCGGTGCTGCCTGAACGTGTCTGCAGGAAAATCTAAATAGTCACAGCTGTGTAAAGTAACAGCCGTTAAAAAAAAGAGGTACTAATTTCCAAAGTTGCCATGACTGAGTGACCTTTACAAGTCCTCTCTGCAAAGGAGAAAGCTTTGTGTAACAAGGGCAAATAAGCTAAGTACACATGGATAACTTTGAAAAACGGAGACCGCTAAGACATAGGGCCGGAACGGTAGGGGGCAGGTCTAATTTGCTCAATCCCATAGCTTGACGGTGGCTACTTTCAACCTCCATTCAGAAATGCCATCGGCCAAACAATGTCGACTGGTGGCCCCTAGGGGGAGAGCCTTCTCTGTGGGGGCACCTACTATCTGGAACTAGCTCCCCCCGGAGATACGGAGGATCCCGGATCTGCGCACCTTCCGCCGCGCTCTTAAGACCTTTTTATTCCATCCGGCGGGCCTGGCCTAATCTTTTCCCTCTTTTTAATTATGTAAATTTTAATTGGTTTTTAAATGATTGGGGTTTTAATACGTTTGGGCCAAATTTGTTTAATTTGATTTTACTTTGTTTTTAAATTCTGTATCTATGTATTTTTACTGTTTGGCTGTTCACCGCCCTGAGTCCTTCGGGAGTAGGGCGGTATATAAATTAAATAAATAAAATAAAATAATTAAATAAATAAATTTGAGGAGAAGTGAACGGAGGAGATTTTCCAAGGAGTTCAAGGAAACTCATTTTTTTAGACTAGAATAGAATTCTTTATTGGCCAAGTGTGATTGGACACACAAGGAATTTGTCTTTGGTGCATATACTCTCAGTGTACATAAAATACAAGATACATTCGTCAAGAATCATAAGGTACAACACTTAATGATAGTCATAGGGTACAAATTTCACCTTCACTTATTTACTCCCTAAATGAGAGATTAGGCTGAGAAATAATTGCTATTTTATGAATGAAGGTAAAGATTTCCACTCTCTGGTTGTGCCTGACTCCAGGGGTTTTCCCCCCATGCCATCACTTTGCTAAACAACTAATTTCCACAATACTGTTAAACTATTTAGTAAGACTGTATTACTGTTATTCTTCTCATCCTTCCTATTACCTACAGTATCTCCTTCTCTACTTATGACTATAACTTGGTTGCTGGTATCATTACAATTTATATTGGTTTATTTACTTTCCTAGTATGATTTATGTTGATTACTTATTTAGTATCCTATGACTATCACTAAGTGTTGAATTTTATGACTATGTTGAATGTATTTTTATGATGATTATGATCATGATTTATCACTTATAACTTTTATGTACATTGAGAACTTGTGCACCAAAGACAAATTCCTTGTGTGTCCAATCATATTTGGCCAATAAAGAATTCTATTCTATTCTGTTATTTCCGTTTCTTAGCTGAGGTAGCCAGCGTTGTCTGAAACTGTTTCTGTGGTCATGTGGCCACCATGACTATATGGCATGAGGCACATAGAATGCGGTTACCTTCCCACCAAAGTGGTATCTATTTATCTGCTCACATTTGCATGCTTTGGAACTGCTAGGTGGGTACGAGCTGGGGCAAGTAACACGAGCTCATCCCATCCCACGGCCCTCTGGTCTCGAACCTGGACTGTCAGCCTTCCAGCTGACAAGCCAAGCTTCTTTATCCGCTGTGCCATCACACCCCCATTTTTAGGAATAACCACTGAAATTCACAGTTTGAGAAAACCCCTAGTCTTCAACTCTGGTCAGTTGATAATCCTAAAGGAAAGGGTTAATGAGAATATGTGTGAGAATATGTCCTTCATAACATATCATTCATTAATATGAGTTGGAAGCTTTCAGTGCTATCTGATTCTGGAATAGCTACCCTGTTTCCCCAAAAATAAGACATCCCCTGATAATAAGCCTAATCGGGCTTTTGAGCGCATGCACTAAAATAAGCCCCCCCCAAAAATAAGCCCTCCCCGAAAATATTTAAACGCATGCACAGCAGGTCCCCGCCATTTCCTCTGGTTAAGGTTAGGGAGACAGAGCTGGAAATCAGATGAGATGGCAAGAGGAGCCCCGGCTTGCTCCACGCACCCCAAAATAATAAGACCTCCCCAAAAATAAGGCCTGTGCTTATTTCGGGGTTCAAAAAAAATATAAGACAGGGTCTTATTTTCGGGGAAACATGGTACCATGTTTTATCATGCATACTGCATATCCCACACTATCAAACCAAACCATTATGAACTTCTATGAAAATATGGAAGTCAATAACCTTGTCGCAGGTTTTAAGTTTTATCACATCCAGTCTCTATTTGATCCAAAATAGAGACCTTGTTGCATTAGCATCAGCGGTGGGTTTCAACATTTTTTACTACCAGTTCTGTGGATGTGGCTTGTTGGGCGTGGCTTGGTGGGTGTGGCATGGGAAGGATACTGTAAAATCTCCATTCCCATCCCAATCCAGGGGAAGGTTACTGCAAAATCTCCATTTCCTTCCAATCAGCTGGGACTCAGGAGGCAGAGAATAGATGGGGCCGGGGCCAGTCAGAATTTTTACTACTGGTTCTCCGAACTACTCAAAATTTGCACTACCAGTTCTCCAGAACTGGTCAGAACCTGCTGAAATCCACCTCTGATTAGCATATGATGGAAAGTAAAATGAAAATGCATGCATTCTTATCTATAATGCTTAGTTTGTCACATAAACAGCTTGATGTTGTAGCCCAGCACTGGGGAGTTTCTGGCCCTACAGCGGCTTTTGGTTTTTAACTATGTTTTATACTGTTTATAATATTTTGTTGTCAGATGCCTTAGGAATTTTGGAAGAGTGAGATGTTTATACAGTGAAATAATATAAATAATATTCAGATGGGACCCAAGGCTCTAAAATGATCCACTTTTTCTCAATGAAAATGATTTGGCCTGTGTGAAAGTTACTGTAGGAAGCCCCTCCTCCCCGCCCCAGAGAATGAAATATTTGGGGGATATTAAAAGAGACAGAATATTATATTTCTCCAAAGGAAAAATGGAGAAACATGTTCTTAAAGGCAGAAAGCAGCCCCAGTCTTTCTGCATAGTAAAACAGCCTCCAGCAGATGCCTGAAGAAATGGGTATTTTGTGCCCATTAAGAAATCCAGGCCAGCCTATTCACAAACAAAACACCTTCAGCTCCAACGGATGGGATTAAGAATTTACATCCCACCCCCACCCAAATTCTAAGAACAGGACATGACCTCTAGAACATAATAGGATTAATACATCACCATTAGAACAGCAAAAGTCACAAGGCTCATTACATTGCACAATCCCCTGCAGCATCTCAGAACCCTATAAAAATCCATCTATTCCTAAACCGAGGGGTCAGTCACCCCAGAAACATGGTTCTGTCAATGGAGTTTCTGCAATCCAAATAATAATTTCCTTGCAGCCAGTCAGCCTCCATTTTATTTCCAGCATCTTTCTCCCAGCTTGCAACTGGACCAGATTTTTCTTCCTACATTACAGTACAATAGAATGAGGCAATTTCAAGCCCCAGGATTTGTTGTGGTTGTAAGTTGAGGACTGCCTAAAACTGAGTTTGCTGTTTGAACATTCTTTCACAACCTGAGATTTTCTACATGAATGTTGAGGGCACATTCCAGAAATCCCTTCTAATATGGCCTCTACTACATGGGAATTCCATGGAATTGCAGCGTAAGCATATACAAAGGGTGCCACATTGTGTGTGTGTGGGAGGGGGCGGGGAATGACTTAAAATGCCAGATGTAAAGGCAGGCCGAACTCCTGCATCATTTATAACGGTGTGGAAGAAGAAATGTTGGCAGCTACCGTACAATTTTCCTCTTGGCTATGACGGCCAACTTTTTAATCAATTCTGATCCTGGGCTGTAACAGCAGCACCTGAACAGAACCTTATTAAAAAATAAATTAGCCACACTTGCTGCTATTTAGTGTCTGTGTAAAGCTTCATTTGCTTTGTCATCCAATTATGGCAGTTGGGTTGTTTATAACCTCAAGAGGCTGAGCTGTATAATATCCAAATGTTATGATATAAAGGAAAACTTACTCCTCCTTTCAGAGGCCCACACAATCATTCACCATATTTCACTAACTGCAGTGTATTTTTCCAAGGCTGGTATAATATCTACCTCACGTTTTTGCACTTACAGTGGTACCTCAGTATATCCTTAATTGGTTCCAGGAGGCATGATGAGGCACAATGCATGATTCATGTCAAAATGTGTTCTGTCCCTACTACACGTTAGTCTGTGTGCAGCTCGACATGCAGCTAAACCCACCTATCCTCCAATAAAATGGACCGTGTGGGTAGATCTGGATGCTTTATTGAAAGAACAGGATATGGTGAAGTAGGGGAAAATAGGGACACATACAATGAGAACCAAATACACGATAGACAGTATTGAGTTACTGCTGAACATAACAATGAATAAATACAAGCAATCTAAATCTCACCAGCAATGCTCTGTGTGTGGGATGTGGGTTTGCCTTGGATGACCATGTGCCACAGATTAAGATGGATTCTTCTTTGTGCTTCTGCCTTCTCCAAATGCTAAAGGAAATGGAGTCCAGCTTCCCAGCGTACACTTGTTTTGAGAGTGCGGGCTGATGGGCAATGGGGTACGATCAGCTTCAAACAATACACTTGGTATTTGTTTCTCCAGCCACTAGATGGGGCTAGCGAGCAACAACAATATATAAAGATCGTATGTTGGGGCATATTTGTCCCTCAGACCGCTAGATGGGGCTAGAGAGCAACAGCATATATAAAGATGGTATGTTGGGGCATGACAAAATGCATTGATGAGTCTCAAAGCAGTTGAGTGCCAAGGTACCATTGTATTTTCTGTTCATACCTTGGGAATTAAGGTACGATGGATACCCCCTATGGAAATTGATTGGAATTTTCCTAGCAAGCATTTAGTCTTGAAATTTATCATTTGCTTCCATTAACATTTAACACTCATATATGCTAAGTCTGCAACCAGAGTCACAACCACAGAAAAATCACAATGAACTTCTATGAAACTACAACATTGTTCAAGTCATCGCAAGTTAAAGTTGGTTAAAGTTGGTCTACATGACAAGAGCTAATGTGAGTTTAGATCCCTAGCCCTTGTACAAAGATTTACACATTTTTCATTAAGTCATGATTTTGTTAGTTTGTGAAATAAAGCACAGTTTATTTTGGTACATACAATATGGATAGGTGCTGGAGAAGACTCTTGCGAGTCCCTTGGACTGCAAGGTGATCCAACCGGTCAGTCCTAGAGGAGATCAACCCTGACTGCTCTTTAGAAGGCCAGATCCTGAAGAGGAAACTCAAATACTTTGGTCACCTAATGAGAAGGAAGGTCTCCCTGGAGAAGAGCCTAATGCTGGGAACGATTGAGGGCAAAAGAAGAACGGGATGACAGAGAACGAGGTGGTTGGATGGAGTCACTGAAGCAGTAGGCGTGAGCTTAAATGGACTCCAGAGGATGATAGAGGACAGGAACATTGTCCATGGGGTCGCAATGGGTCGGACACGACTGCGCAATTAACAACAACAACATGAAACACTCATGAAAAAAAGCAACTTATTAAGAAAGCAGATTGGCTTATCAGTCAATATCTGAGCCTACTCTGTGACTGATTTTAACCATCATATTAAACCCTAGTTTAAATGTATTCATTCTATTTATATATCTACCCATCTCACATAATGTGGCTCTTGGTGGCTTTGCCATGTTTGGAGAAAGCACCAAGATCCAAGCTATATTTTCTTCATAACGCATTTAAAAAGAAAAGCCAAAAGGAGGTAAACACTAGACTTCACACAACATTCTAAGTCGTGTTTTCTTGAACCATGGTTTATTAAATAAGCCACAAATGTTGGGTTTTCCTACATGTTAAATAAAGCTAAGAAAGCTAGCTTTCCCTACTGACTTTGTTTGTTGGGAAGATCGTCAATAGTGGTCACATGACCCCAGGATTCTGCAACTGTCATAAATAAGTGTCAGTTGCCAAGGGCTTAAATTCTGATCATGTGACTATGAGGTTGCTGCAATGCAGGGGTGGGTTCTACTTACCTTTACTACCGGTTCGCATCGTGTCCGCGCGATGTGTGATGCACTTGTGCAGATCATTTATGATGCCGTCCGGGTCAGTGGGCAGAGCCTCCCACCGGTTTTACTACCAGTTCTATAGAACCGGTCTGAACCGGGGGCAACCCAGCACTGCTGCAATGGTTTTAAAAACAAGGACCAGTTTAAGTCACTTTTTTTTAATGGTGTTGAAATTTAAGGATAGGATAGGATAGGATAGGATAGGATAGGATAGGATAGGATAGGATAGGATAGGATAGGATCAGTGGTGGATTCCTCCCGGTTCGGACCGGTTCGACCAAGCCGGTAGTGGTGACGATATGACATCAGCGAACCGGTTCTCTTTGTTCGGGAGCTGGGCCCACCTGCCCCCCCCATTATTCTTACCTTTTATTTGGCCCCACCCCCAATCTATTGCTGCCTCCCGAGTCCCAGCTGATCGGCTAGAAGGAAAAAAACTGTTTAAACTCTTGCCGCGGGGCTTCAAAGGGCCACCATACAGCTGATCAGTGTTAAAAGGCAGTGTGGTGGTAGACCGGTGTCTCCAAAAACAAATGAGTAGACCAGTGCCTCCAAAAACAAATGAGTAGACCGGTGCCTCCAAAAACAAATGAGTAGACCAGTGCCTCCAAAAACGAATGGGTAGACCGGTGCCTCCAAAAATGAATGAATAGACCGGTGCCTCCAAAAACAAATGAGTAGATCGATGCCTCCAAAAACAAATGAGTAGACCGGTACAGCTCTGCAAGCAGTTAAAAGTCTGGTAGACCAGTACCTCTGCTACATCCTAAAGAATTGTCACATGACCATCAAGCCATGCCCACAAAATAAGCCACACCCACAGAACCGGTAGTAAAAAATATTAGAACCCACCCCTGGATAGGATAGGATAGGGTAGGGTAGGGTAGGGTAGGGTAGGGTAGGATAGGATAGGATAGACAGAGTTGGAAGGGACCTTGTAGGTCATCTAGTCCGCCCCCCCCCAAGCAGGAGACCCTACACCAGATGGCAGTCCAGTCTCTTCTTGAAAGCCTCCAGTGATGAAGCCCCCATGACTTCTGAAGGCAACTTCTGTTCCATTGGTTGATTGTCAGAAAATTCCTCCTTATTTCTAGGTTGAATCTCTCCTCGTTCAGTTTCCATCCATTATTCCTTGTCTGGCCTTCCGGTGCTTTGAAACAGGCTGTTGTAAGTTGAGGACTCCTTGAACAGCACCCTACCTACCTGTTGCAATCAGGTTTTATATGTTCCCAAATCCCAAAGTCTGAAGAATCAGACCTGCATTTATTTATTTTTTATAACATTCCTTGTTGTTCTCTTTATTGGATGCTCTCTTTCTGCTTCCGTTTTATAGGAAGAAATAATCCAGCATATCCAAGCAGCATTGAGTTACTTGGTGAAACGGGTGGCCATGCCAATTAAATTAATCAATCCATAAAATAAAATAAATAAGCACCATAGTCTTTGCCAGGGGTGGGGGGAACCAAGTTTTGTCCAAAGCCATCTACTCAGGGGTGGGCTTCAAAAATTTTACCAAGAGATTCTCTGCCCAGTTGTTGGGTGGGCGTGGCCTAGTTGGCCTCCTGCCCCATGGGGGGGGTGTTTTTGCCCTCCCCGGGCTCCGGAGGCTTTTCTCAAGCCTCTGGGAAGGCGAAAACAGGCCCGTTTCCAGCCTTCCTGAACTTCCAGTAGGCCCGTTTTTCGCCTTCCCCAAGCACGCCCTGCACATACCTGCATCCTGGGAGGGGCCAGCCAGGAGTGGAATTTGGGGGTTCTCCGAACTGCACAGGATCTTAGCTAGAGGTTCTCCTGAACCCCTGCAAACCCCCAGCAGGCCACCCCTGAATCTACTAGGAGAGGCTGGTGCCACCGGCAGTGTTGAATCCCTGCAGCCTCTGAAGAAACTTTTTTTTTTACATTTCTGACTTTCTTGTAATTATAAACCTACAGCCTGCCAGCCTAATTTCCTTGCCTCCAGGCTTCAAAAACCCTTAAAACTTTTTCAAGTTGGTTTTTTTTTTTTAAACGAAACACCCTTCATGCTTCTGATTGGAAATCAAAGTGACCTTGAATTGAAAGATCTTAGAAGGAAATTATTTTGCCTATATGTATTACCTCTCCCCACCTCCCCTCCCTTCTCCCCTCCCTTTTTCATTCTCTCCCCTGAATTTGAGGCACACAGAAAAAGGAAGGATCCAGCTGGCTAATATTTGATTCTGAACTTCTTTTGAAATGAAACAATTCCTCGATAATCTTACGGTGATCTGCTGACTACCCTGCGAATAAAAAAATGAATACTGATGAGATCGTATGAATGTTTTAACTAGAGCAGATACATCATCAGGAAGCAAAATCAATGCACCTGCACATGCCTATGCAAACCGCATTACTTTAAAGTGTCAGGAATAACCTTGTCTCTAATGATGCAAAATAACTTTCTGACACGGAAAGCTCGGAAGAAGTAAAACCCGCCAAGATTGCAAGGGCTTGTAAAAGTGCAGGGAAATGGGAAGACAGGGAAAAGAAAGAAAAAGAAAAATCGAGAGAACGAAATTTGTGGTGATGGACGGATGACAGGTAGTCCTCGACTTACAACGATTCATTTAGTGACCGTTCAAAGCTACAGGGGCACTGAAAAACGTGACTTATGACTGTTTTTCATCCTTACAACTGTTGCAGTCTCGCCATGGTCACGTGATTTAAATTCAGATGCTTGACAACTGGCTCATATTTGTAGAATCGAATCGAACCGAACCGAACCGAACAGAACAGAACAGAACAGAACAGAACAGAACAGAACAGAACAGAACATAATTCTTTATTGGCCAAGTGTGATGTGTGTCCAATTCCTTGTATTTGTCTTGGTGCATACGCTCTCGGAGTACATAAAAAAAAAGATATATTCATCAAGAATCATAAGGTACAACACTTAATGATAGTTATAGGGAAATGATGGTTATGATGGTTACAGCATCCCAGGCAGAGGTGGGATTCACTTACCTTCCCTACCGGTTCACAAATGCGAGCGCACGCACCTCCTATATGCATGCGCATGGCCTTCTGTGCATGCTCAGTGCTCGCGCATTACATCCGGGCGGGTGGGCGGAGCCTCCCGCAGTCACCGCTACCGGTTCGCCCAATCCGGAGAGAACCGGCTGAATCCAAACATTGATCCCAGGGTTGTATGATCCCCTTTTTCAACCTTCTAACATGCCAAGTCAATGGGAAAGCCCAATTCACTTAATAACCATGTTATTCATTTACCAACCACAGTTTGTCACTTGTCACTTAAATTCACTTAACTGCCTCACTTAGCAACAGAAATGTTGGGCTCAATTGTGGTCGTAAGTCGAGGACTACCTATAATTATTTGATGTACTGATTAATCAAAATGTTGTGTCACTGGGTAGTCTACTTCTATATCCTCTAGGTTTTTCTCCTTGGTCCACACTGAATATTTTTTAATTATTGTTTTCTTGATCATTATAAAAACTTCCTGTGGTTCTCAGCACCAAATTCACACAGAAAAGTTAGCAATCACCCGATTGCTGGCCTGCTCCGTATCTAATGAGCATCTCTCATCTTCTCAGTCAATCTGGTCTGTTTGATTACTTGTGTCAATATCAATATCAGCTCTTCCCACTTGATAGAAAGCATGAAAGAGGGATAAGCATGAAATGCAATATATATTTAAAAGGCAATCAGGCTGGTACATTTGTTGCACTAAGCCATAGTTCATTTAAGTAAATTTATGGAATAAACAGTAGGATGAATTCAGATAACAAAGATAAACAGGGTAAGGATTGGCAGTGGAGAAAACATCTAAGAAGGGACCCTCCCAAGTTTTCAAGAGGGTAAATATAAGGGAGGGGGACAGGTACTTTTTGACATGCAAGATTACTATTAGTGCTTTGAGGCAGTCCAGACAAGAAGTACGAATCATGAGGACTAACACTACCTTTATAAAGAGTCGTGGTGGCACAGTGGTTAGAATGCAGTATTGCAGTCTAATTCTGCAGAATGCCAGCAGCTCGATTCTCACCGGCTCAAGGTTGACTTAGCTTTCCATCCTTCCGAGGTCGGTAAAATGAGGACCTAGATTGTTGGGGGCAATAGGCTGATTCTGTAAAACCATTTAGAGAGGGCTGTAAAGCACTGTGAAGTGGTATATAAGTCTAAATGCTATTGCTGTTGTACAGTTATAGTAACAGAATTTTGCAAGTCTAAAAGCACTTTCCGCCCCGCCCCCTACTCCATTTACTGTCCTGAAAACTAGGGAGAATCTAGGGACCCAAGAGAAGAACCTAGAGGATATAGAAGTAGAATACCCCATGCCACAATATTTTGTTGCAGTGTGTATTTGGCATTTTAAAAAGTGATTAATCAGTCCATTAACTGATTAATCAGTCCATCAACTCAATTTTGCTCTCTCTTTCTCTTTTGCACCCCATCCCACCTGTGGACTAAAACTTGATTTATCAGACAGTGGTCTGGACTAGTGGTGCGGTAGCCTAGAGGCAGAGCTCTCGCCTCACAATCAGGAGGCTGTGAGTTCGATCTTAGGTAGGGGCAGATATTTCTCTCTCTGGCGACACTGAGAATATATCTGCTGGAAAAAAAACTCCACATTGGCGACAGGAAAGGCATCCGGCCAGTAAATATTCAGATCCATTCAGTTGCCCAGACTCCATCCCACAAGGGATTATGGACTGTGAATCTTCCTCTTGTCTCCCAAGGCATTCCCACATGCCGTTATGCCTACTTCCCTACCCTTACTCCCTCTAAAAATAATTCGCAGGTTGGTGGTAAATCAAGAAATGCTCCTTTTCTAAAACATTCTGATAAGATGGCCAGTCTTTGCAGATGTCACACCACTCAAGTAATGTTTTATATTAAACATACAAGAATTGATAAAGAGAGGTTATCTTGGAAAGCAATGTTATTCTCTTGACTTCAGCAATTATGCTACCGAATTTATTGCTTTGACTTGAAAAAAAGTGACGGTGCTGCCAATTTGGATACTGACAAAAGCCCCTCACCCCACCCCAAATCCCAATGTAAAACATGCAACAATCCCACAGATGCTTCTTAAAGATGAGAAATGTCCTAGCAGTTTCTCGGATATTTCTGAGACACCCGTTCCATGATGAAAACGCCAATTGAAGCTAGTACTAAATGTCCTATAGAGGCTAGTGCAGCTAATTATAAAGGACTGTTTACTTCAGATAACAGCGTGGAGCCAGTAACCTTGAGGAATGAAAAAAGAAACTGCCTACAGAAGGAGAACTTCGTGGGTGATGTCTCAATACAATTCAAATAAACAGGATGTCTGTTTACAAGCTGGTTCAATGGATTCCTTTAGCAATTTAAGAGGGGAAAAAGGAGACAGTTTCCTGTTTGTATGTATACCCATCACTGATCTGTCATCAAGTTCTTTAAAGCTTGATTGCTTACTTAGGTCTGTGCAGGATTTTTCCATGTTAGACGGTCAGAGTAGAAATGACCTTGTCTTAGTTTTTTTAGCTTGGAGATTGTCCAGGGGAGAAATCCAGCAGGTTCTGACAGATTCTGGAGAACCGCTAGCGGAAATTTTGAGTAGTTCAGAGAACTGGCAAATATCACCTCTGGCTGGTTCCAGAGTGGGATGGGAATGGAGATTTTGAAATATCCTTCCCCCAGGAGTGGGGAGGGAATGGGGATTTTGCAGTATCCTTCCCCACCAAGCCACACCCACCAAGCCACGCCCACAGAACTGGTAGTAAAAAAATTTGAATTTCACCACTGAGCTTGTCCAATATTTTCTTGATGGAAACACCACTGAGGAGGTATTCTGTGCATACTAATTTCATATATGACTATGTGTTAGCTCTATAAACTCAAAACAAGCCATGCTTTGACCAGGATTGCATCAGACCCTAACATAAACTACTTTTGTCTTGGTGAGGACCGAAACAGATCTATCATGCCACACAGGATTGCTGATAGCAAAATAAGCAACATATAAATTTAATGTTACAGATGAAAATACCTAACCTGATATCTGTAAATATGTGTGCTTGTTTATATGTCATTGTGTGATGTCATTGTGTCACTTACCATTGGTTAGTACTTACCATTAGCCCCGCCTTCTCTGTATATAAGTTCTTGCTCCTCCCAGATTAGTGCTTCTCTAATTGTGTTCCTGAGGAAGAAAAGAAATAAATATTACTATTACAAGAAAGCCTACAGTCTCTTATATATGGGCCTAACCAGGATAACCAAACTAGCAACAAATTGGTAGCAGAGGATGGTTTGGTAGGCCCAACCGAACATAAAGATGCAAGACTCACATAACGACAAAAGAAGACCTGCCACCAGATACATAACGAAAAGAATGGCAGCTCAACTAACTCCTGACAAATATACACCACTTGAAAATATTAAGAAACAAACGCAATTACAAGAAAATGAACTGCTAACACCAAACAAAGAAGATGAGGTAAAAAGAAAAATACTAGAATTAATAGAAACAACTACAGCTGAATCAAATCTGCTTGTGAAAATCCGCAGCATAATAAACGACCACGGAACAGCAGCAGATAACGAAAATAACAAACAAGAAAACTGCAAGGTAAGAAATTCAACCCCTGACTTCAAAAATGACACCAAAGATGGCGACAGCTTCCCGCCTTTTTCATGGCAGCCATCTTACCCACCTAATACCTCTAAAATGCCTGACCAATTACTAAAAGAATTCCAAACCTCAAACTACGAAATAAAAAACAAAACCTACCAAGAAGATGATTACCCGAGTCCAAAAACAAATAAAAAACAATTATTTAAACAAAACAAAGCTCAACCTACTGAAGTAGAAATAGACAATGCTATACAGGTGCTAACTGCAGCACTCGGGACTAAACTAACAATACCAAACAAACAACCAGAAAATGAAATAGAAAATTCTAAACTACCATCTACCAAAGGCCAAAAAGAAATAGACTGTCTAAAGAAAGGCCTAGCCACCCGAAGAAAGACAAGCTGGCAATCATACTTACCTACTGAAGAGCAGCTCCCTGAACAACCCGGCTCCATTGGCAATGGCTGCCCGCCTCAAGCTCCACTTACTGACGACCTCAGAGAAGACTCCCTGATGAGCAGAGCAGCACCCCAGGCATTCTTCAGTCACCAGAGGCCCTCCGGAAACAAAGCAGAGCAACAGAAGGCCGTCTGGGACTTCACCCCAGGAGCTGCAGACACAGGAACCTCCCTCATCGACTGCTGGAGAAAAATGAGGACTGAGCATGCCCAGAACGAGCCTGCAAAGAAAGAAGAAGGAAACATAAATACAAGTCAGCGCAACATAGAGATAAGTAAATACAGACATACATCTACCATACCCAGGCCTTATTGTGAGTATGCTAAGGTCTTAAATCATGGACAGCTACTAAACATGAATAACACCTCACTACACTCAGGGACAATACCTCCAGACTTTATAAAATTGAAATTAGATGGAAGCAACTTAATGGAATGGGATCAGTGTTTACAGATTGTATATATGAAAGAAAATGTTTTATTTTTTATTGATAACCCACCAAATAAGCCTTGGACCTATGAAATAGACTGCCTCCACCACAAAGCATACTATATGTTAATTGTTTCTATTTCCCCAAGTATACTCCCCAGTATAGAGCATAATTTAACTGTATTTGAAGTATATCAAAAATTATTCAGACTGTTCTATAGCAAAAATGTAGCCACTACCACAAAAATCTCTAGGGAATTCTATTCTGCCAAACTAAAACATGATACATCCATGAGTGAGCATATCTTGAATTTAAACGCTGTAAGAGCAGACCTTATTCAAAGGGGAGAAACCATTTCTGACAACACCATGAAAAGCATTATAATTAACTCACTAGATCACAGCTGGGATAACTACATTACACTAATAGATAACCTAAGTATAGAGCAAATTACTTTAGAAAACCTTACCAATAAGCTTATTACTGAAGATA
Organism: Pantherophis guttatus; assembly: GCF_059756535.1. NCBI lineage: Eukaryota > Metazoa > Chordata > Lepidosauria > Squamata > Colubridae > Pantherophis > Pantherophis guttatus. The sequence continues at coordinate 12,730,213 of NC_142070.1, read as the reverse complement.
GACTTAGAAGAGAGCGATATACACAACAAAGAGAAGGTAGAAATCAAAGAAGGACTGATTTCAGGGCCAGAGACAGATACCCACATGAATGTCTCACATGTGGATCTGAAAGACATCAGAGTAGAGACTGTCCCAAGAATATAGGATACAGTGACTCATATAAACACAAGGATAGAAGAATACACTTTTTAGACAGAACCTCCCCAGATTACAGGTATAAGAGAAGAGAATCACCACACTCTAGAGAAAGACAAACATACAGAAATAACCCTAGAAAAAATAAGAAAGGATCACTATATGGAATAAGAAATAATAACACTTTGATATCTGATTCACTCAACACCTGGCTCATAGATTCAGGAGCCACATGCCATACAACTCATAATAGAGAAATATTAAGTAACTTCACTGAAAAGAAATATTAGATTAAAGTAGCAAACCAAAATAGAGTCCTAGTGAGAGGAATAGGAGACACGCATATAAAAGGTATAGGAAAAATAGAGGGGGTACTATTTGTGCCCGAAATTCCAAATAACATATTGGCAACCCTAAAGTTAAGCATAGACAATGCAATAGAAACCACTTTCAGAGGTGGAAAGGTATTCATGACTAAGAACAACAGAAACATAGGTAAACTATTTACAAATGATGGACTAACATACCTACTGCCACAAGATAACGAACTAGTCTATGCAAACTATCAATTAAGAAACGAAAAACCAAATTCAGATAGCCATGATGAAAATAATGATAAGAATGCATCAAACACTGATACTAATATGTCTGAAAATTTAAACAATGGAAAACCTATTCACGATAATTGTAGTCACTTACTCCACAGAAAGCTAGGACATGCGAGCTTTCCAGTCATACGAAAAATGTTAGAGTGTTCCGAAGATTTAAAAATAAAGAACTGTAAAAATTACTTAGAATGCTCTGTATGCAATTCTTCCAAAATTAAAAACAAGCCAAAACCCAAAAAAGCCACTCGCACCACACAATCAACCTTTCAACTAATTCATATGGATGTAGTAGGCCCATTAAAACCTTCAATTAAATACAAAAAAAGATACTTCCTGACCATAGTCGATGACTATAGTAGATTTGGTTTTGTATACACCCTTAACCACAAAAGTGAGGTTTTCAAAAAATTTAAGGAGTTCTTTAAAATGGTAGAAACACAATACAATACCAAAATCAAACAAATAATGACTGACAGGGGGTCGGAATTCCTATCCAACGAATTTTCAACTTGGCTAAAATCACAAGGAATATTGCACTTTAAATCTTGTCCATTTTCCCCATTCCAAAATGGAGTCTCTGAAAGGAAGAATGGTTTGCTACAAACCATGGTTAAATGTGTGTTAGATGATGCTGGTTTAAACCAGTCATTCTGGGCTGAAGCCCTTAATTATTCCAATTACACTATAAATCGCTTATGGTCCAGTACAATCAATAAGACCCCATACGAACTCATGTATGGAAGGAAACCAAAAATTGGGCATTTACACGTATTTGGTGTATCTGCTGATGTATATGTGCCCTCACAGTTAAGGCGCAAAGGAGAGAAAGTATCCAAAAGACTGATATTTATGGGGTACGAATCAGGAACCAAGGGATATCGCTTCATTGATAAAAATAATCACTTCATTGTATCCAGATCTGCCATGTTTCATGAACACATGAACTGGTCAAAATTACATCTCAATGAAATTTACCCAGAATCAAAAAATATTACACACACGCACGCAAAACATCACACATCAGATACGAACCCCAAATCCACATCTACTAACAGAATCAAATGCCCAGTAATAGTTAACGATGAATGGAAAAAAGGACACCCCACTTTGAAAGTAGATCAATTAACCGAAAAAGAAGCTAAGTATATGCATAGCGATGAACATCCCCAGAATAGGCCCATTAGATCCAATAGGGGCATAATTCCTAAAAGATTAGATGATTACGTACTGTCTATCCAAGCTAAACACCTGACTCCTAACACATATGATGACATACTTAAGCTACCCCTAGAAGAAAAAAGTAAGTGGGAGGAAGCAATGAAAAAAGAGATGGACAGTTTGAGAGAACTAAATGTATATACACCAACAGACCTGCCCACTGAGAAATCCCCTATTGGCACTAGGTGGATCTATAAAATCAAGGAGCTAGAGGATGGTAAATTCCTATACAAAGCCAGGTTGGTGGCTCAAGGCTTTGCCCAAAGATTTCCGGATGACTATGAAGACACTTACTCCCCAACCGTTAGATCAGAAAGCGTGAAAACAGCACTAGTGTTAGCTTCTATCTTAAATCTGGAAGTATATCAATTTGACGTGCAGACAGCCTATCTGCACGCTGATCTAGATAAAGAAATTTATGTGAAAGCACCCCCAGGAAAGGATACAAAAAAGGGAGAAATTTGGCTATTAAACAAGAGCCTTTATGGACTAAAACAGTCCGGTAAGCGGTGGTATGAGTGCTTATCAAAGATACTTAAAAATATGGGTTTTATAGCTACTTCATCTGATTTTTGTTTTTTCACAAAAAAAAATAATGATTCTATTGAATATGTTTTGATTTATGTTGATGATATATTGTATTTTGGACACGACAAAATTAAATGTGATAATTTCGCTGAACAACTAGGCAAAAATTTCAACTTAAAAATATTAGGAAAGGTAAATAAGTATCTAGGAGTCCAAATTGACAAAACAGATAAGGGGTTCAAATTATCTCAGAAAGACAAGATTATGGAACTCATACAAAAATGTAACTTAATTAATTCAAAAATTTGTGATACTCCTATGTCAACTGATTTTTATAGGAATGTGTATAATGAGTACGAACCATTCAAGGATAACACGTTATATCGATCAATTATTGGGTCCTTATTATACATATCTAATTGGACCAGGCCTGATATCACCCTTGCTGTAAATTTGTTGTCAAGACATGTAAGCAATCCTAACTCATACCACTGGGAAGGAATTAAGAGGATTCTAAAATATCTAAAGTCTAGCATTGATATGTGCTTATTCTTAGAACCATTCATTTCTGAAAAACCAACTTTGACCTGCTACGCTGATGCTGATTGGGCTACTGATTCAAAAACCAGAAAAAGTACTTCTGGATATGTTTTTCTTATAAATGGCTGTGCGGTGCACTGGTACACAGGCAAACAGAATTTAATTGCCACTTCCACAGCGGAAGCCGAATATGTTTGTTTATCCAAAGCGGTCAACAATCTAACTTGGTTCGATGACTTGTTAACCAATGTGTGGGATGAACCTGTTTATCCAATTATTATCAATGAGGACAATAAGGCAGCAATTGATATATCAGCTTCCGAAGCAATAGGTCAACGATCTCGACATATCGATATAAAATATAAACATGTAAGACAACTGTCAAGTATAGGATTTATTAAAGCTATCCATTGCAATACTAGTGAACAAATTGCTGATATCCTCACTAAGCCGTTGCCAACCAAACAACATATGTATTTGACTTCCAAACTTGATGTGCATATATAATCTTAATAACCCACCATTAGTTAGGTATTTTAGAGGGGGATTTGTTACAGATGAAAATACCTAACCTGATATCTGTAAATATGTGTGCTTGTTTATATGTCATTGTGTGATGTCATTGTGTCACTTACCATTGGTTAGTACTTACCATTAGCCCCGCCTTCTCTGTATATAAGTTCTTGCTCCTCCCAGATTAGTGCTTCTCTAATTGTGTTCCTGAGGAAGAAAAGAAATAAATATTACTATTACAAGAAAGCCTACAGTCTCTTATATATGGGCCTAACCAGGATAACCAAACTAGCAACATTTAATAAAATAAAAATTCTCTCTCTCTATTTTAAAAAGGGGACAGACCTGATCCAATGAATTATAATTGGCTTTCTTTCTTTTTTTAAAATCAATTTTATTAATTTTTTTATCTACATTTCTTAGTGCTTAATAAACATCGTGTTGTCTGGTTATTTAATTTGCTTAACAATACAGATTACATTCTTAATCTCCTCCCCTTTTTTCCAACCACTGGTAAAATAAATTCCATGTTTGATAGTATTCTGTATCTTCTGGTTCCGCGCGGCCAAGATGGCGGACACGCAGACGGAGCGGGCCTACCAGAAGCAGCCCACCATCTTCCAGAACAAGAAGCGGGTGCTGCTGGGCGACGCCGGCAAGGAGAAGCTGCCCCGCTACTACAAGAACATCGGCCTGGGCTTCAAGACCCCCAAGGAGGCCATCGAGGGCTCCTACATCGACAAGAAGTGCCCCTTCACCGGCAACGTCTCCATCCGGGGCCGCATCCTCTCCGGGGTTGTCACCAAGATGAAGATGCAGCGCACCATCGTCATCCGCAGGGATTACCTGCACTACATCCGCAAATACAACCGCTTTGAGAAGCGACACAAGAACATGTCGGTGCACCTGTCTCCCTGCTTCAGGGATGTGCAGATTGGGGATATCGTGACGATGGGAGAGTGTCGCCCCCTCAGCAAGACCGTCCGGTTCAACGTCCTCAAGGTGACCAAGGCTGCTGGCACCAAAAAACAGTTCCAGAAGTTTTAAAGACTATTTGTACTTTCTTTGTATCAATAAACAGGCTGGTGTGATTTGAAAAAAAAAAAAAAAAGTATTCTGTATCTTCTTTCTGTTTAATTTTCAATGTGAGTCTATCCATTTCTGCACAATCCAGTATCTTCCTAATTATCTCTTCATCTTGTGGTGTTTCTTCATTTTTCCAATGTTTTGCGAATATAATCCTCACTGCTGTTAAGACATGCAATATTAAATATATACGTTTTTCTGGTATAATACCTATGTAATAAAAACAGTTCAGGTTTAAAATTATAATTGCCTTTCTGAATGTGAACATAACATTTATTTTGGAAATTGCTAGACCGATAAGAGTAATACTCTGGCTAAAGAAATATGGCTCACTTACCACCCAGGCAGATTTGCCTGGCATTTGTGGATTTGAAATTGGCATTTGAGTGAGTTTCTATGTTCAGGGGTCTCCAAAACTGGCAACTTTAAGACTTCTGGACTTCAAACCATGCTCTTTAGAGTAGATGTATGTTATGGTACCATGATGGGAAGTGACACCTTTTTGTAAGGATTATCTGTTTACTGTATTTTTCGGAGTATAAGACATACTTTTTTCCCGTCTAAAAGAGAGTGAAAATTTGGGTGCGTCTTATACATCGAATGTAGCCCCGCCTACCTTCTGGCCCCCACCCTTTGGCCTCTGCCTCCCAGTAATTTACCTCCTTGCAGCAAGCAACAAGCAGCAAACAGCCTGTTTCAGCTTTAGCACAGCCTGATTAGCACAAGCAGTTGATTGTCAGTTGATTGTTCTTTTCTAAGATAATGAACTAAGTTACTAAACCCTGTTCAGTTCCCATCTCCATACATGATTGAATGTTAAATATGTTTTAGTTGTACTTTTAGCATTATGGCCTTGATCCCTTGCCAATGGTAGCATATGAATGAGCGCTATTGTTTTTAATTTAATTTAATGAACTTTGATCTTATGCAAGCTGCCCTAATGACTGTAAATAAAGACTGACACTCAAGTCCCCACCGTGCAAAAGAAAATGTACGCTAAAACCTATTTTCTAGTTCTTTCTGATAACAACCATTGCTAATCTGTCAGTTTCTTTCACCGCCAGAAAAATAGCTTTTGTAGTTACTGAATAGCTATTACAGAAAATAATGGAGCCCAAACAAAGTAGAAATCTATGGCTGTGTTCACATTTTGCCCTGTGCCACAGTTTCTTTAACTCCATTTACTGGGATAAGCCATAATTGGCTAAATGCACTCATTGTACAAAAGTAAAATTACACAAAATGCATTCCGTCTTAATTTTACATGAGAAGCTGACCTGGGAGGACTCCAGCCTTATGCATCCAGCTCTTCAACATGTGTGCACTTTTACAAAATCTCCAACTGTTGATGGTAGTTCTTAAAATGTCCAAGAGTTACGTAAATTGTTAATAGTTGGCATGTATTGCCATTTTATCCATAGTTTTGGTCTTTGCTATACAATGGCAGTTCATTCTTCATTTTATCATGTCATCCAAATCTGGAATGGCTGTCATTTTGAATTTGAGAAAACTCAAATAACAAACTAACAGAGTTGGAAAGGACCTTGGAGGATTATTATTATTATTATTATTATTATTATTATTATTATTATTATTATTATTATTATTATTATTATTATTATTATTATTATTATTATTATATAACAATAACGATAACAATAACGATAACAATAACATTTCTATGCCACCCACTCTCCGAGGACTCTGGGCGGCTTACACCGAAGACAGTACACTAAATAGCATATTGCCCCCAACAATCTGGGTCCTCATTTTACCCACCTTGGAAGGATGGAAGGCTGAGTCAACCTTGAGCCGGTGAGATTTGATCCGCTGATCTGCTGAACTAGCAGTCAGTTGAAGTAGCTGCAGTACTGCACTCTAACCACTGCGCCACCTCAGCTCTTCTAGTCCAACCCCCTGCTCAAGCAGGAAACCCTATAACAATTTCATACAAATGGTTGTCCAATCTCTTCTTAAATGTCTAAAAGTCTCTAGTCTTGGAGCATCTACAACTTCCGGAGGCAACTTGTCCCACTGATTACTCAGGAGTAAAGTAATTGAATAGGAGCGAGATCTAGCCCCACTGGAAATAATAAAGTATAGGGAAGTCTAAGAAGCAGGAGCTTTAATAACAGAATTGGAAAGACCTTTGAGGTCTTCCAGGCCAACCTTCTGCTCAAGCAAGTGATCCTATACATTTTCAGACAAATGGTTGTCCAATCTCTTCTTAAAAAACTCCAGTGATGGAGCATTCACAACTTCTGGAGGCAAGATGTTCTGGAGGATTAATTGTTCTAACTGTCAGGAAATTTCTCGGAATGGAATGGAATGGAATGGAATGGAATAGAATAGAATAGAATAGAATAGAATAGAATAGAATAGAATAGAATAGAATAGAATAGAATAACAGAGTTGGAAGGGACCTTGGAGGTCTTCTAGTCCAACCCCCTGCTTAGGCAGGAAACCACAACACTTCAGACAAATGGTTATCCAACATCTTCTTAAAAACTTCCAGTGTTGGAACATTCACAACTTCTGGAGGCAAGTTGTTCCACTGATTAATTGTTCTAACGGTCAGGAAATTTCTCCTTAGTTCTAAATTGCTTCTGTCCTTGATCAGTTTCTATTGCTTCTTGTTCTCAGGTGCTTTGAAGAATAGTTTGACTCCCTCTTCTTTGTGGCAGCCCCTGAGATATTGGAAGACTGCTATCATGTCTCCCCTAGTCCTTCTCTTCATCATACTAGACATACCCAATTCCTGCAACCGTTCTTCATATGTTTTAGCCTCCAGTCCCTTAATTATCTTTGTTGCTCTTCTCTGCACTCTTTCTAGAGTCTTAATATCTTTTGTACATCGTGGTGACCAAAACTGAATGCAATATTCCAAGTGTGGCCTTACCAAGGCATTATAAAACGGTATTAACACTTCACGTGATCTTGATTCTATTCCTCTGTTTATGCAGCCCAGAACTGTGTTGGCTTTTTTGGCAGCTGCTGCACACTGCTGGCTCATATCTAAATGGCTGTCCACTAGGATAAGGCTGTCCACTTAGTTCTAGGTTGCTTCTCTCCTTGAATAGTTTCCACCCATTGCTTCTTGTCCTGCCTTCAGGTGCTTTGGAGAATAGGTTGATTCCCTCTTCTTTGTGGCAGCCTCTCAAATATTGGAATACTATTATGTTACCCTTAGTCCTTCTCTTCATCAAACTAGATATATCCAATTCCTGCATTCGTTCTTCATATATTTTAGCCTCTAGTCCCCTAATCATCTTTGTTGCTCTTTTCTGCATACTTTCTAGAATCTCAACACCTTTTTTTAATAAAAGACTGGAAGTGTGGTCTTACCAAGGCATTTTAAAGTGGTACTAACACTTCACATGATCTTGAAATATGTAACCAAGGCTGATAGTAGGACCGTTGATTAATCATTCTTTTGGGTGTTATTGATTTGCAGTGACTGTCAGGTTGGGGTACTTCTATATGTTTCAAAATGCTTCATAAACATGAAATATATACATGCTGGCCTAATTTTGGTCTGAGGAACCCAGAAAAGATGGAGATCCAGAAGCTGAACAGATACAAGCGGAAGGACCTCAATTTTGAGGCTATTCCAGTGTCATCTATCTGTACATAAATCAGGTTGGCCTTCCACATGCTGAGATGAGGAACTGATGAGGAACCAATCAATGACAAACCATGATTTTAAATTTGTGGTAGTCTTCTTTGTTCACCACAATTTAGCTCATTTTGGAAGTCACATTAAGCTTGGACTCAAGAGGGATGCGTAAATTGTGAAAAACAGAGTGAAATTAAAACCAGAGCAGCTGGGTCAGTAAAACTTCCTAATGGAGTTCACAACACCATCAAACAACATGCGGACAATCTGCCTGATTAACACACACACACACACACACACACACAATGAAGCCTCTAATTGATGTACTGAGCAAAAGAGGAGATGAGATGCAGCAACTTTTGCTCTGTGCTGAAAAGAGATGGCAAAATTAACATTGCCTGCATTGTAGGCCATGTAATTGAATTGTCAATTATGTTTTTCAAAATTGTCAATTATGCCAGGCCCTCCCAAATGGATGGAGTGCCACAAATTACAAAGCAATCTCTCACTTCTCAGTGGCCTCTTAATAATAATCTACAGCTCCCAAAGGGCCTCAGTGGAGCCCAAAGATCGTGACTGAATTTTTAAAATGGCCTGTGCTGTTTTTTATCACCATTCCTCGCATTTGCATCTAGAAAAACAATGAGAGAGGGAGCTATCAGCTCCTTGGATCGGCTACCAGGACTGATTGCTGTTTCTTTCTCCACTGCTCTCAGAAATAAATGTGATTGTTGATGCAGTCATTTGCCCTCCGTGGTAAATACTAAAATGAGAGAAGAATGCTTTAAAGGAGATGTAATGAATTTTGATCTATACAGAATATAAATTAGTCCAGCGTTTTAGTTCGTTCAGATAACACGGCAGTCGGCCACATTTTTGAGAAACAGAGATTACCGTATCGCCTTAGTTTTAATTTGTTTATTTTTATTGCTTTTAAAGAAGGAAGGAAGGAAGGGAGAGAGGGAGGGAGGGAGGGAGAGAGGGAGGAAAAAGAAAGAGAGAGGAAGAGATAGAGAGAGGAAGGAAGGAAGGAAGGAAGGAAGGAAGGAAGGAAGGAAGGAAGGAAGAGAGAGAAAGGAAGAGAGAAACAGAGAGAGTGAGAGAAAGAGGGAGAAAGAAAGAGAGAGAAAAGAAAAGAGAGACAAAGGGAGAGAGAGAAAAAGTGAAAGGAAGGAAGGAAGAAAAGGAAGGAAGGAAGAGAGAGAGAACTAGAGACAGAGAAACAAAGGAAGAGATAGAAAGAAAGAAAGAAAAAGGGAGAAAGAGAAAAAGACAGAAAGAAGAACAAAACCCTAAGATAATAGCGATAGCAATATATCCATTGTTAACGAGAAGGGGAAAAAAGAATAGAAAGATTTGCTTTCATTCATGAAGCAAGTACATATAAAATGTGCTATAACAGAAAGGGGGGGAAAGTCAATTTCCATTTGTACCAGAAGACTGAAATATTCTGATAAATATTTTGAAAACTGCATAAAAGGAGGGTAGGGCAGGAAAGGGTTAGCACATTTAAAATAAATAAATAAATCCAGGTGCTCATTTAAATGCTGCAAATAGGATTGTTTTGATTACTTATTTATTTAGAGGGCTGGTAATTGCAGATGCCACTCAACTTGTGAAAGGGAAATGTTCCAAAGTAATGAAGATTTGAACTGGATTTAGGGTTTTTTAAAAAATAGACTACGGTATGGCGAAACTTCATATTCAATTCATTCTGAAATTATTAAGCAAATTCATATAATTTGAAAAAAAATCTATGCTGTGCTACGAAAACAAAGGATGTGATCCGGAATCCTGACTGTTGAAGTGCCATACTCAGCAGATTTCTGGACTTCCTACAGAAGTCTATCTGATGCTATGATAACCAAGATGTTAAGCAACAATCTGAGCTTTGATCTAATTCACTGAGTATGTCATGCCCAGAATATAACTTTTATATACTGTTGTTGCTCTCTAGCCCCATCTAGTGGCCAGAGGGACAAATATACCCCAACATACAATCTTTATATATTGTTGTTGCTCTCTAGCCCCATCTAGAGGCTGCAGAGAGAAATACCAAGTATATTGTTTGAAGCTAACCCCACCTCATTATGCATCAGCCTGCACCCTCAAACCAAGTGCATGCTGGGAAGCCAGACTCCATTTCCTTTAGCATTTGGAGAAGGCAGAAGCACAAAGAAGAATCCATCTTAATCTGTGGCACATGGTCATCCAAGGACAAACCCACATCCCACACACAGAACATCGCTGGTGAGATTTAGATTGCTTGTATTTATTAATTGTTATGTTCAGTAGTAATCCAATACTGTCTATCATTTGGTTCTCGTTGTATGTATCCCTATTTTCCCCAGTTTCACCATATCCTGTTCTTTCAATAAAGCATCCAGGTCTACGCACATGGTCTGTTTTATTGGAGGATAGGTAGGTTTAGCTGCATGTCGAGCTGCACACAGAATAACGTGTAGTGAGGACAGAACAGAGTATGTTCTTATGTACAAGGATCAGATCCACATAGCAATCATATCTGCACCCAACCCATTTACCTTCTGAGTCCCAGATTGTGATCATACCAAAAGCATGCCAAACTAGGCTGAGTGAGTCTAGTCTGTGGAACATCAATCACTGTGTTATATTCATACATGCCCCTAGCACAGGGGTGAAATGCTCCCGGTTCGGACCGGATTGCCCGATCCGGTAGCGATGGAGGCGGGTGGTTCGGAGAACCGATAGCAAAAATCCCTAGCCCCACCCCATGCCCAGCTCAGCCGCGCAATCATCAGAGGCTTTTTTATTTATTTTTAAAAGCATTTTTTCTACAACCTCTTTGGCCAAAAAAATGCTTTTAAAAGTAAAAAACAAGCCTCTGATGATCGCGCGGCTCAGCTGGGATCAGCAGAGGCTTTTAAAAGCATTTTTTCTACAACCTCTTCGGCCGAAGAGGTTATAGAAAAAATGTTTTTAAAAGGCAAAAAAGCCTCTGCCGATCCCATTTTAAAAAATGGTTTTAAAAGTTAAAAAAAAAAGTTGGCCATGCCCACTCAGTCGTATTACACCCCCCCACCAAGCCACACCCACAGAACCGGTAGTAACAAATTTTACATTTCACCATTGCCCTAGCACTATCTTGTGAGCAGCAGTCAACCTGCACCTGAGTATGGGAGATGAAATTTTGAAGATGATTTGCTAGGAACAAGCCTAGAACAGTAGATTCTTCTAGTAAGACTGTCATCTTTCCTTTTTTTGCAGAGTACTATAAGATCTGTTCTGCAAACATCTGATAGCCTCCACACAGTTGTAAGAAATGGTAACTCTTTGCTGCCATCTAGTGGTCCTTCAGATTACTGCAGCCCAGGTGTGACTATTCTATCCCTGAGTTCCAAGGAAGAATGGAGGAAGCATCATGAGCCATTTGATGAAGCCAACTAAATACTGCACAGTCAAACCACAATGAGTTTGGTTGTTTTCTCGCAGATGTTCCATTACCAAAACTAGCAACAACATGAAGACGTTACCTAGTTTGGGTAATGAAACATCTTCAAGAAAACAACCAAGTTCAAAGAGCACCAACAATCCCTCATTTCAATCCTAGAATAGAATGAAAAATAATAGAATAGAATAGAATAGAATAGAATAGAATAGAATAGAATAGAATAGAATAGAATAGAATAGAATAGAATAGAATAGAATAGAATAGAATAGAAGAATGGGAATGGGAATAGAATAGAATAGGAGTAGAGTACAGTAGAGAGAAGAGAAGAGAAGAGAAGAGAAGAGAAGAGAAGAGAAGAGAAGAGAAGAGAAGAGAAGAGAAGAGGAATAGAATAGAACAGAACAGGAATAGGAATAGGAATAGGAATAGGAATAGGAATAGAATAGAATAGAATAGAATAGAATAGAATAGAATAGAATAGAATAGAATAGAATAGAATAGAATAGAATAGAATAGAAGAATGGGAATGGGAATAGAATAGAATAGGAGTAGAGTACAGTAGAGAAAAGAGAAGAGAAGAAAAGAGAAGAGAAGACAAGAGAAGAGAAGAGGAATAGAATAGAACAGAACAGGAATAGGAATAGGAATAGGAATAGGAATAGAATAGAATAGAATAGAATAGAATAGAATAGAATAGAATAGAATAGAATAGAATAGAATAGAGTAATAGCTTTATTGTCAGCACCTCCAATATACTCTATATAAACATACATGAACAAATAAACAAACAAACAAACAAACAAATAAATTCTTACCTGCCCTGGCTCTATGCCATCCTATTTAGGCATGTTTTTGAGGCTGGGTGCCTCAAAATGTGGAAGGCACGCGCACAAGCAAATCACATGCGTGGAAGGCCGGGTACATGTGTGGAAGGCAGGCAGATGTGCAAACTGGGCGTGCGTGTGAGCCAGGCATGCACGCATGCAGTGCACCAGTACTAACAATATATGAAACCCACCGCTGAGCCCAGCCCACCAAAGCATCACTGAAGCTGGGATTAATGAGTTTTATTTGAACTCAGAGACTCGCTAGGAATAGAAAGCAAGACAATTGTGGGAATCAATGTGTGAAGCCTCCCTTTGAAGACCACGCACACTAATTGCTACCTCATTGTGTCCCACTTTGTCACTAGCAACCGGACTTCTGTTTGATAGGCATGAAGATAACATTGCTGTTTAGATCGTTAGAAAAGAGCCTACAAGTGAGAAACATTCTCCCGTGTTTCTAATGTTTTCTTCATTATTCTACAAGGATTTTGCAGTCCGTTCCTGCATAATTATTTCAAAAGGTTACAAGAAAGTTGGGAATACTTTTCCCTCACCGAGAGCAGGGAGAGCGCATGCCGGGGTAGTGGCAGGAACCCAGAAAAGAAAGTGTCGGAAGCAGCCAGCATGGCATTCCTACTCCCACACCATTATTCCTCTTTTTGACCGAGTACTGGCTGAAAGATGTGTGGCTGGGAGAGTAACTAAAGAAGGAATCGTGATTCCAGAAAAATTTCAAGGAAAGGTGCTACAAGCCACTGTTGTGGCGGTTGGATCAGGTTCGAAAAGCAAGGATGGAAACACTCAACCAGTTGGTGTAAAAGTTGGTGAGAAGGTTCTACCATCCAAGTATGGGGGTACAAAAGTTATACTGGATGGTATAACTCTTTGATATTTAGAGATGGTGATACTCTTGGAAAATATCTTGAGTGATGATCTGGCATCATCAGAGTATGATGTCTGTTGTCCTTCCACAGAAAGTGCTCAAATGCTTTTGTTTCATCATGTAAATAATTATTTCTTAATAAATGCAATATTTCTCAAATGATATTGTGACCTTGAAATAAAACTTATCTGTACAGTGAAAAAAGAAAGAAAGAAAGAAAGAAAGAAAGAAAAAAAGAAAGAAAGAAAAGAAAGAGAGAGAGAGAGAAAGACAGAAAGAGAAAGAAAGAGGAGCAAAACCCTAAGAAAATTGCAATATATCCATTGTTAATGAGAAGGGGGAAAATACTTATCTGTACAGTGAAGAAAGAAAGGAAGGAAGGAAGGAAGGAAAGAAGGAAGGAAGAAGAGGGAGAGAGAAAGGCAGAAAGAGAAAGAAAGAGGAACAAAATCCTAAAATAATAGTGATAGCAATGTATCAATTGTTAACAAGAAGGGGAAAAAAACTTACCTGTACAGTGAAAAAAGGAAGGAAGGAAGGAAGGAAGGAAGGAAGGAAGGAAGGAAGGAAGGAAGGAAGGAAGGAAGGAAGGAAGGAGTAGTTTTGCAGATAAGAAGTCCCTTTTTCCAACACAGGATTTTCCATATATCATATTGTCTAATGAAAACTCTACAGAGCCCAAAAACTTACAAAATGTTCCATTCATGCATTGTTCATAACATGACTTATTAAGTCTAAGACTTAAAGTAGTTTGCTTGGTTTTAATTTAGTGCAAAGTGTGATTCAGTTCATTGGGATTTACAAAAATCCTGGTTTAGCATGGTGCGTGAACCTATTTGATGTCTGGAGTTGGCCTAATAATGATCCTGGCTAAAATGGATTTTTGTTAATGTCATAATAATCAATGTGCTCCTGAAATATATGAGTTATTTATCATTAACTCCCATTGAATCATGATCCAAAGAGAAATGTATCTGATAATATCAACTCCCTGTAACCCAAGTACTTGGTTGTGCAGTGAATACTGTTTTTGGAGATTTTGTTTTCGGCAAATTACAATCATCTTTGCCTTAAATTGCTGACACGATTTTTGGAAAGTTTGATGACACAACATTGTCACTTAGTCTGTGTCAAGAATAATTGACATGCATGGAGAGCAACTCTTTAATGAGCAACAAATGTGAGCAACTCTCACATTTTGAGAGAACTTAATAGTAAATTCTTCTTTGAGACTGAATCAGCTAATCTGGGAAATTATAGGTCAACTGCCGGTTTCAAATTAGGACAAGATCTTTGTGGTTTGTCAGTTTCACGTACTAGCAGAAAAAGTCAGAAAACCCAGGAAGACTGAACTTTCTTCTCAAAATCATTGACACGTGATCCCATAATAACATGATTTTCAGCAGTTGTATTATTGTCATATTTTTCTTTCAGACATTTATGAATTGTGAAGTCTTCTATACCAGTATTATGAGGTAAAATAGAATAGAAAAGAATAGAATTCTTTATTGGCCAAGTGTGACTGGACACACAAGGAATTTGTCTTGGTGCATACACTCTCAGTGTACATAAAAGAAAAGATACATTCGTCAAGAATCATAAGGTACAACACTTAATGATAGTCATAGGGAACAAATAAGCAATCAAATCATATTAGGAAACAGTCAATATAAATCTTAAGGATACCAGCAACAAGGTTACAGTCATACAGTCATAAGTGGGAGGAGATGGGTGATAGGAACGATGAGAAGATTAATAGTAATAGTAATGCAGACTTAGTAACTAGTTTGACAGTGTTGAGGGAATTATTTGTTTAGCAGAGTGATGGCGTTCGGGAAAAAACTGTTCTTGTTTCTAGTTGTTCTGGTGTGCAGTGCTCTATAGCGTCGTTTTGAGGGTAGGAGTTGAAACAGTTTATGTCCAGGATGTGAGGAGTCTGTAAATATTTTCACAGCCCTCTTTTTGACTTGTGCAGTATACAGATCCTCAATGGAAGACAGGTTGGTAGTCATTGTTTTTTCTGCAGTTCTAATTATCCTCTGAAGTCTTTGTCTGTCATGTGCTTTTCCTTTTAAATGCTTTTCCTTTTAAAAGAAATGACAAACTAATTCATTCAATCTTTTGAAGACTACACTTTGACTTTTGGATTTTTGCAGTTTTTCTAGATATTAGGTTTTAAAAGCTCATAAAGAGCTTCGCATTTTTCATTCTGATTGATCTGATCAAGCCTATGGATTTCCAAATCCGAATTCCCTTAAGAAATGGCTACTGAGAAAGTGCTGTAGACTTGTAAATGTAGCATATAAGCTTCTGAACGACACCTGATCCCCACAATAGTTCTTAAAGAATGATTGAGGGTTTTTTTTTTTGTTCAGAAGTAGGAATGGAATTAATTATTCCCTTGAGAAACTCAACATGATTAAAAGAAAAGAATTTGCATTGCAACAGGGAAACCTTTACAGACAGAATGTTTTAATATTCTGTGTTTTTCTTCCCCTCTGCAAAATATTGTCATGAGCTAAGTTACAGTGGTTACAGTGGCTGAAGCTCAGCATTCTTGTAACTGTAAGGTTGGCCACCTCTATATTTGATACATGACCCTCATAGTCAAGAGAGGAGACATGAGATTGGGTTCAGGCAATGGTTAAGTTTTTCTTGGGGGAGGTAGAGGGTTCCACTGGCTCTTGAGATGGTGGCAGGCTCCTGTTTAAAGAATCATCACTCAACCCAACCAGTCTAGACAGTTTTCATCCAGTTTCCAATCTTCCCTTTTTAAGGAAGATTGTGGAGATGTCCTGCTTCTGGTTTCAATTATATACTCTTTCTCACACACAGTTACTATGATAATCAGTAGTTTACTCAAGTCTGAGCAGATAACAGCAGACAAGGAATGAAAACCAAAACAGAAGTTTGCCTGAGTGGTTAGAATAGATAGAATAGAATTTTTTATTGGCCAAGTGTGATTGGACACACAAGGAATTTGTCTTGGTGCATATGCTCTCAGTGTACATAAAAGAAAAGATATGTTTATCAAGAATCATAAGGTACAACATTTAATGATAATCATGATAAGCAATCAGGAAATAATATCAATATAAAGTGTAAGGATACAAGCAACAAAGTTTTAACAAGAGTGTTCAGAAGACAAGTCTAAATCCACTCCAGAACTCCAAGAGTCAGGTCAGGATTGTCATCCGGTCCAGAATTTCGCCAGCAGAATCCCCACAAATGTCACACAAGAACCAGAGATCAGACATACCAGATCAGAAATGGTGGAGAGAGCCAGTCTATAGAATTGCTGAGAATCAGACTTGATCGAACAGAAAGTGTCATCATTCGTCTGCCTGAAGTATCATGGAAAACACAGATTTTGACTGGCTAGTCAAACTTTTGCTAATATCTACAAATTTGAATAGCTAGCCAGCAAATGCCTATGGAGATTCCCAATCATTCAAGTTAGAACTGAAGAAGCTTCTTGGATGAGAATCCCAAATGTGCTTTTTCAAGAGTCAACTAGATTTTCTTGTTTTTCTTTGAAGACGTTTCGCTTCTCATCCCAGAAGCTTCTTCAGCTCTGACAGAATAGAGGGGAAGGGAAGGATTTATATTCCTTGCAGACAGCTGGTCATTTGCATCCTTTTAGAGGGTTGTTGAAGCATTTGGAGGTTTATCTGTGTCCTCAGGGTCACCTGAATTAGTGCTCCTGGTTTGTGTAGTCTGCAATTTCCACCCCCCTCCTGAAAATCCATTCCTACTCCCACACCATTCAAAGGCTGTTCATCCCAAATCATATAGCTAAAAGTAGAGATCTTCAAAGAAAAAAAGTCTTCAAAACAACAACAAGAAGAAAGTCCAGTTGCCTCCTGAAAAAGCACCTTTGGGACAACCTGGATGACTGAGAATCTCTACAGACTCTTGGATGAGAAGCAAAACATTTTCAAAAAAACACACAAAAAACCAAGAAAGTCCGATTGCTTTTGCAAAAAAAAAAAAAAAAACCCTGCACCTGGCCAGCAAGCATATGTCTTGTTGCCTTGTGCTAGTTGAGGATAAAAGAACAATTCCCCTGCTAGCAAATCATTTGACAGTCTCCATGAGCTCAGCTGCAACTGATTGCTGCGGTTGTTAAGATTGAGATAAGCCCGGTTTTATTTTAAGTATCCCTTTGCCCGGAATAAGCAATTATTTCTATACATAAAATAGATAACGGGCCAATTTATATGGGTTCATATGTCTCCCTCTTTCTAGTTGTAAGGCCGTTATGATGCTTGGCACTTCATAGCAGTGAATGGATAATAAAACGTGAGAGAATCACATTTATTCCAACAAATGAAATCAATATTGTACCACAATAACTGTAGGCAACATTGGCTTTTTCTTGTAGAGGAGCTCCCTCAAGTGGTTTCATTCTAAAACACAATTCCAGAATGAAAGGAGATTGAACATGAAGCGTGTATGTGTGTGTGTGTAAGAACTGTACAATTATCAAAGTTATGATTTAAATCGGGGGTCTCCAACCTTAGCAACTTTAAGACTTGTGGACTTCAACTCCCAGAATTCCTCAGCCAGCTGAGGAATTCTGGGAGTTGAAGTCCACAAGTCTTAAAGTTGCCAAGGTTGGAGACCCCTGATTTAAATCACTGCCTGGAAGAGAAATTCTACATATTTCTTCTTCTGATTCTCATTCAAGTTAATGAAACTTAAGGGAGTTCTAAAGTTCCTTTCATAGAAAAGGATTTCAGAAAAAACAATGTTCTTGAGTAGAATGAGATCTACTTGAAGTTATGAATATATGGAGTAAGCAAGAGTCTGTGCTCTAATATAATGCCCAATTTGATCATAATCTTAATCCAGGGGTGTCATTGCAGCGTCATGTGACATATTGGGCCTTTTTTTTTCTCCTTCACTAAACCGGGTATGGGTGTGGCCAGCGTGTGATGCATCCGGCCTGCGGGCTGGGAGTTTTCATAGCCCTGCCTTAATCAAAGACAGAGGTGGGTAACTATGGCAACATTATGACCTGTGGACTTCAACTCCCAAAATGGCTGGCTCAGGAATTCTGGGAGTTGAAGTCCACAGGTGGTAAAGTTGCCACAGAGTTTCTCACCCTTGCTCTAAGGGGTACAGGTTTACCCCAGAGCAAAATTTGGGAGGAATTTCTTAAACTCAATGTGCTGTTCTTTAATATGATTTAACTAAAGTATCTTGTCGGCATATCAGTGCATAAATGGTCAAACCTATAGTGTTAGGGGTATGACGTTTCAAGCCTACCTTCCAGTGGTGTGTTGCCCCCGGTTCAGACCGGTTCTATAGAACCGGTAGTAAAACCGGCGGGAGGCTCCGCCCACTGACCCAGATGTCATCAAAAGCAATCTGCTCATGCGGGCACGATGTGAAGTAAAGGTAAGTATGACCCACCCCTGCTATCTTCCCAGAATTTCCTAGATTTGCATGTCCTGGCCTAGATTCTTACATTGGGATAGCAACTTAATAGTTACTGCTGCTACTACCTAGTTGCAAGCTAGGTGATGGCTAACCTGTTCCGGACCGAGTCCCCAAAGCACATGCGCCCGAAACCCCAAAATGCAATGCGTGTGCAGTCCCTGTGCATGTGCCCTGTCCCCCACGCATGTATGCATGCCCCCCGCATGCACTCCACCCAGTGCATGGGCATGTGGCCCCCCACACATGCCCCAACCCCTGCGCATGTGCATGCGGCCCGGCTCCTGAGCATGTGCATGTGGCCTTCCCACATGCACCCTGCTCCTGCACATGAGCAGCAGAGACCCGAAGACCAGCTGGTCAGCGGAAGGCATGCGCACATGCGCAGTGAAGCTGAACTAGGGCGACAGCTCGCGTACCATCAGAGAGGGCACTGCCTGCCACCTCTGGCACGCATGCCATAGGTTCACCATCATGGACCTAGTGTATTTTCCATGCAGGCCTTACCTGGCGTCTTCTTCCAAGCCTGAAATTATAAAGCTGGCCTCCTCATCATTTCATTGTCCTCCTGGCTATTCAAAGGTGAGATGGAGTCAAATGAAATTCAATGGTATCTTAGTACTTATCGTTAATTGGTTCCAGGAGATGCAATGAATACCAAAAACTATGAGCACCAAGCAAAATTTTCCCATAACGAATAATGTAATCCCCAACCTGTGGGCCACAACCCACTAGCGCATGCACGCACTCCCATTCATGCTAACATTGCCACAAGAGTCGTGCAAGCAGTAGCATCACCATGAGCATCACACGGACGCCAGCATCACCGCAAGCATTGCCCGGGTGCTAGCGTAGCCACAAGCATTGCACACTTGTGCTCACGGTCTCATTTGTGTATGCATATGTGCACAGAAAGGCACCTGCCCCTCCCCCCCTCAAGGCCCGCCAATCCAGAAAGATTGAGGAACTCTGATGTAGTGAGTCACAAGGCAGCCATCAGTGACGAGTTCTATTTTGTGCAACAAGTACCAACAAGCAATGAGTACCAGGACAAAATTTTCGTGTCAAAATGTGTTGAGTTCCAAATTTGATGTAACAAAGCAGTTGAGTACCACTGTACTAAAGTCGAGCCAAATGAAATACTTTCTATTTGTCCATCATCTTTTTAAACTGATTTTTCATCAAAATACCATGAAAAATGAAGGTCATCTGATCCGCAGGTAGCACATTTTTCATGGTATTTTGGTTAAATATGAGAAGGTTGACTTATCCATGGATGGCTTACAAATGAGTATATATGGTAGCCTTAATTTTATTGAGTCCGTTTCAGTGATGAAATTCAAATTTTTTTACTACCGGTTCTGTGGGCGTGGCTTGGTGGGTGTGGCATGGCTTGGTGGGCATGGCTTGGTGGGCGTGGCAAGGGAGGGATACTGCAAAATCTCCATTCCCACCCCACTCCAGGGGAAGGATATCACAAAATCTCGATTCCCACCCTATTCTGGGGCCAGTCAGAGGTGGTATTTGCCAGTTCGCCGAACTACTCAAAATTTCCGCTACCGGTTCTCCAGAACCTGTCAGAACCTGCTGGATTTCACCCCTGGTCTGTTTCTTTAAAAAGCAGCGTTATTTTTAGGCTCCAGTAAAAGCTAAAGCAAGTAATTTTTAGTAGATGCTCGCTGAAAATAATATAATTTTGGAAACTTTTTTTCTAAATATTAAAACATTTGTTTCTATTATATTCTCAGGTTTAGCTCCCTTTCTTTCTTTTAGTGGTTTCATGTCTAAGAAGAATTTCATATAATCATATTTTTTTCTACTTATTGTTAAGCAATGTCGACTCATGCTAGTTCAGTATAAAGGATTTCAGCAACAATTTTGCATTTTCCTAGATTTATCTAATAAGTAATCAATTCCGTAATATATAAAAGGAATACTCAAGTTAATTAAAAAAATGTGGCCTGTAGTTTTTGTTTAGGTTTTTTTCCTGTCTTCCTAGAGATTTTTCCACCTACCACTCCAGTTTCTGCCGGGTCTAAAATTAGCGTTACAATTCAAACAATAATCTCAATTAGCTGCTAGAAACACAGCTGCAGAAGGAGGCAAAATATTTAATATTTATCTATTTCTACAAGTTTAATAAGTTGTGGGTAAACAGCCCATTTCGCTCGCTAGAATCAAGGTTTTAATTAGCTTTATAGTGTTCCAAATTAGATTGCACAATAATTTTCTAGACTTATATTTTGATGAGTCTGGTCAATTGGAGTTTCAACATAGCTAAAATTAGTATGATGCAGTTGATTTAAAACAATATTTAGTCTTGGTCTATTGAGAATTTGGAGTGTTTTTTTAAAGACAGAATAATTTAAAAAAAAAAAAAAACAAGGAACCAAACAAAAAGAAGGAAGAATTCTGTGCTACCTTTCTGCCTTTCCTAATGACCACTGCCAGGGAAGGCAGATTGAAATCCCAAAAGATGAAAAGTTTGAGGAACTCCATTGTCAACCCAGAGATGGAATCAAGAACTTCAGTGTCAGGCATGAAGGATCTGGACCATTTGCAAAGTTGCACCTCAGAAGGTTTATACAAGCCTAGGCACAAGAATCTAGTCAAAGGTCAGCATTAAATTGGTGCTAGATAAGGTCTATGGAATTCAAGGATCTCTTTTTGCAATGCAAGGACTCTAAACTGATGATGCGTTTAACTCCACCTTCCAGCTCTGCCTGCTTATCTACACTCAGGCAGGGAAATTTGTACACCAACAATCCCAACTGATCACTAGACCCCAATTTAATGAACAGGGTCTCACATCTAAACTATTAATGGTTAATATCCAGATTTTTAGAAGTAAAAGGAAGGAATATAAAATTGATTTATTTGATCAAGTTTAAAATAGTTATGTTGTTATCTCTGATCATCCATCATAGACTTTTTCTGATATCAGGACTGAACTGATGATACTTTATGGATTTGTTTATAGATAGGAGGTGAGATGTGGGAAGAAGGGATGATTTATTGTATTTTAAGAAAATGTGATAAGTTACTAAAATTGTTTATACGTGTGATGAAGGAGGAAGTCACTTCTTTATATATTTATTTTCTTTTTCTTTTGTACATTCTTATTTTTCTTTGTTCTTTTCTGTAGCTTGTATTATTTTTATTCTTTTGATTTTCTAGTTCGTGTTAGTTTGTAATGCTGCCATTAATTAAAAATACTATAATATTTAATAAATTCCTATTAAAAGGACACAGATATCTAACACGTGATTGTAATACAGTAATAACGTATTATACAGGCTGGCACCCTACTGGAATGCCAACAAACCAGAAGATATATAAAGAGTTATATTTCTTCTCATAGCGATTAATATGGGGATAAATTTGCAAAACACTACAGTAAATTGTTCTGGTTTCCAAGTTTCATTATAGTATCTAGAACCATTTATCCAGGGGTGAAATCCAGCAGGTTCTGACAGGTTCTGGAGAACCAGTAGTGGAAATTTTGAGTAGTTCAGAGAACCGGGAAATACCACCTCTGGCTGGCCCCAGAGTGCGGTGGGAATGGAGATTTTGCACTATCCTTCCCCCAGTAGTGGGGAGGGAATGGGGATTTTGCAGTATCCTTCTCCCAGGAGTGGGGAGGGAATGGGGATTTTGTAATATCCTTCCCCTGGAGTGGGGTAGGAATGGATATTTTGCAGTATCCTTCCCCTGCCACGCCCACCAAGCCACACCACGCCCACCAAGCCACGCCCACAGAACCAGTAGTAAAAAAAAAATGAATTTCACCACTGCATTTATCCTTCCAAGTTGAACACGGTCCTTGTGCCTTTTTTTTTTTTTTTTGCTCCTGTCTAATATTTGTCCATTTCGATTTGCTTCTGGGCAGTATATAAAAGGGTTTTATTTAACCCGCAGGACCTGTGGCAAAGTGGATTTAATGAACACTTCAGAGCCTTACGATTCTTCAGAGACAAATACATATCGCAACTTCAAGTGCATTTTATAGAGTAGCAGAACCTGCTTTATATTAAGTCCAAGGTGACTCATCTGTATGTGCCATATGACTGTGATCAATTTTAATTTCTCCCAGGTCACATTGCCTAGGAACCCTGTGGTATATGAACCATTTGGATACTTTGGCTATAAAATTAATTTTTATTGTCCATAGGCCATAAGGATGAGGACAAGGTCTGTCTGAGGGTTGATCTGCATGGCCAGCTTGTCCTAACAAGAGTACAGGCTACTGACCATTTCTCAAAGACAAGAACACACAGTGACATGTTCTGTCCATATCCAACCCACAGGATAGCCAACATTTAATGTAGAGAAAAGTAAAGTCTTACACTTAGGCAAGAAAAACCAAAAGTACACATTCAGACTGGGTGAAACCAGGCTTAATAGCAGTAACTGCGAGAGGGATCTTGGAATGTTTATGGACAACCAGCTAAATATGAGCCAGCAGTGTGCGGCGGCAGCTTAAAAAGCCAATGCAATCCTAAATTGCATTAACAGAGGGATACAATCAAGATCAAGGGAGGTATTAGTAATACCACTTTATAAAGCCTTGGTAAGACCACACCTAGAATACTGCATCCAGTTTTGGTCACCACACTATAAAAAAGATGTTGAGACTCTAGAAAAAGTGCAGAGGAGAGCAACCAGGATGATTAGGGGACTGGAGGCTAAAACATATGAAGAACAGTTACAGGAACTGGACATGGGTAGTCTAGTGAAGAGAAGGACCACGGGAGACATCATACCCGTTTTCTCCGAAAATAAGACATCCCCTGATAATAAGCCCAATCAGGTTTTTGAGTGTATGCACTAAAATAAGCGCATTTCTCCCCCTGAAAATAAGCCCTCCCTGAAAATATTTAAATGCAGAGCTAGAAAATAGGTAAGATGGCAAGAGGAGCCCCATCTTCCTCCATGCGCCCCAAAATAATAAGACCTCCCCCAAAATAAGGCCAAGCGCTTATTTAGGGGTTCAAAAAAATATAAGACAGGGTCTTATTTTGGGGGAAACATGGTAGCAGTGTTCCAATATTTGAGGGGCTGCCACAGAGACGAAGGGGTCAAGCTATTTTCCAAGGCACCCAAAGGCCAGACAAGGAATGGAAACTGATCAAAGAGAGATTCAACCTAGAAATAAGGAGAAATTTTCTGACAGTGAACTAATGGAACAGAAGTTGCCTTTGGAAGTTGTGGGAGCTTCATCACTGGAGGCTTTCAAGAAGAGACTGGACTGCCATCTGTCAGAAATGGTCTAGGGTCTCCTGCTTGGGCGGGGGGGTTGGACTAGATGACCTACAAGGTCCCTTCCAACTCTGTTAATCTGTAAAAAATCTGCTTGCATTTTTCTGCTAAATAGGGAATGGATTGCAACATGTTAGAAGAGATTGTGTTGGCTGTCTGGCTGGGTGAAGCCATCCATGGTTCAGAAGATGGGAGCCACCTGGCTTCAGCCTGTAATTCCCAGAGCACCCTGTTGATATCTAGACAATTCATAGTACTAAGTTTTGCACAGACTGACATAGTTCAAAACTTTCAAGTGAGGATGTGAACAGAATGCAAATATTACCACTGGCCATTTGCTGCCCAAGTGCAGGGAAGGGCAGTTATATAAAACACAAAACAAAAGGGAGCTGAATGGGAAAACAACAAAACAAAACCAGGGGGTAGGAAGAAGAGACTCCGTCCTTTTTGGAAAATAGCTTGCACGGTCAAGTCAGAGTCAGACAAAGCACTGCTTATTAGATGTCCAGTACAAAGTTGTTCTCTTTTGATCTTCTGCTGAAAGAAAATAAGCATGCAGGGAATGGGTTGTGTATAATTTAAAATGGCAGGAGAAATCCTTAAAAGTCAACATTTACAGCTGCATCCAACTTCTCTTATTCAAAGATTAGAAGACATCTTATTTCACAACACACGGTGAACATTTCTGTTTGCATGTGCGCGCACGCAAATCTTATTGTTGTTGTTGTTGTTGTTGTTGTTGTTGTTGTTCCTCTTTTTCTTTTCTTTTCTTCTTCTTCCCCTCCTCCTCTTCTTCTTCCTCTTCTTCTCCTCTTCTTCCTCTCCTTCCTCCTCCTCCTCTTCTTCTTCCTCTTCTTCCTCTTCCAATTCCTCTTTTCTTCTTCTTCTTCTTCTTCTTCTTCTTCTTCTTCTTCTTCTTCTTCTTCTTCTTCTTCTTCTTCTTCTTCTTCTTCTCCTCCTCCTCCTCCCCCTCCTCCTCCCCTCCTCCTCATCCTTCTCTTCTTCTTCTCCTCCTTCTCCTTCTCCTTCTTCTTCTCCTTCTCCTTCTCCTTCTTCTTCTTCTTCTTCTTCTTCTTCTTCTTCTTCTTCTTCTTCTTCTTCTTCTTCTTCTTCTTCTTCTTCTTCTGCTTCTGCTTCTGCTTCTGCTTCTGCTTCTTCTTCTTCTTTTCCTTTTCCTTTTCCTTCTCCTTCTTCTCCTTCTCCTTCCCTCCCTCCCCCTCCTCCTCTTCTTCTTCTTCTTCTTCCTCTTCCTCTTCTTCTTTTCTTCTTCCTCCTCCTTTTCCAGTGGTAGGCTGCTGCATGGTCATAAGGATTCGGATAAACCCTTAGCTCTGATTGCTGGCTGGGCTCGCCCACTTACCCCTTTTCTATGCTATCCATTTATAACTTACTTTCTGGCTCATTGGCTGGCCCAGTTGCGTTCTGCACCGCCCCTGCTGTTCTCACCGGAGCTGCCTGAGCTGATTAGGATCCTGTTTGAAGCTCCGTTTCTCTCCCAAAGGGGCACGTACTCACAACCAGTGAACCCTTTGTTAAAGAAAGTGCAGCCCACCTCTGTCCTCTTCCTCCTCCTCCTCTTTCTCAAATTTAATCACCCAATTCCAATGGCCTGAATACGTACCCAAGTTCATATTACTATTATCTGACCAGCCATCTAAACACTTCAAGATTACCAATCATTTAACCCTTAGTTTAATGTCACAGATTGATTTGACAGAAGACCCTGACTAGTTTTCTACATAACCGTTGTTTGCAGTGGAGAACGCAATGCAAATAAATGGGGGAGGTTTCTGATTTCTCTGGGCTTCTTCCTTTCATTTTTTCCAAGTCAATACATACTTGACACGTTGCTTGGTGACCCTGGTGTACGAAGTGTTTAAACAACCATCTTTAGCCTGGGAATCAGTGCTTCTCACCTCGTCAGCTTCAACCCTCTAAGTTTTCCTGCCAAGTATATGGATGTTTCTTAGTATGAGCTAATTGGTATTGTGATTCAGTATTCTGGCCGCTGTTAGTTTGATATTCCATTACAGTGTAATGTACCTCTGTAGGAAGTTAGCACCCACCCCTTTCCTGGAAGAGTGAAATATTTTAGGAAATATGAAAAAAGGCAGAATATTATATTTCCCTGGATGAGAAATGGAGAAGCATATTTTACAGACAAAGCAGCTCCCACCTTCCTGCCCCCCACCCTTTGTCAATGGGCCAGAGGCAGAAACCCAATCCTTTGTCAAAGGACAATAGCAACAGAAACTAACACAATGGGCCCCATCTAGCAACCAAAACTCACCACGTGACCTGCGAAGCACATGTGACCATCAACCAGCAAGGCTAGCTAAGACCCCCCACCCCCTGGGAGTCTGACAACCAATCAGGATACTCTTTCGGGGGCCCAGGAAATGTAAAGCCAGAGAGAGCATAAAAACCCGTGGACTCACTGTATTCTGCCCTTTTCTGTTCAGGAGCTCAAGCCATGTGATCCTGTCCACCATTAAACCATCTTTCCAAGCAGTCTCCCATGTTTCCAGTGTCTGTTTCCCCACTTGGAGCAGAACCCAGAAGGACGTTTCTTCCAACACCTCCAAGAAAAACAACTATACGGAGGATCCCGGGTCTGCGCACCTTCCGTCGCGCGCTTAAGACTTTCCTATTCCATCAAGCTGGCCTGGCCTAAATCTTCTCCCCTTTTTAAATGTAAATTTTAATTTGTTTTAAATTATGGGGTATTTTAAATTCAGCCAAATTATTTAATTCATTTTTAATTCATTTTAAATTTTTTGTATTTATGTGTTTTATCTCGTGGCTGTTCACCGCCCTGAGTCCTTCGGGAGAAGGGCGGTATAGAAATTTAATAAATAAATAAATAAATAAAACTATTTAACTTTGAGGAGTCAAAGTGCCTTTGATTTCCCTATGACTTGTAGCATTTACTAAGAGGTCAGCTGGGCCACTGCTACGTTTTAGGCTAAACTGCTTTCATTTAAGGTGCAGAATAAGAAAAGGGGAAGAAACTGTGCATTGTTGTTGTTTTTTTCCTCAAGAGGCAACTGGACTTTCTGGTTTTTCTTTGAAGACGTTTCGCTTCTCATCCAAAATGCTTTTTCAGCTCTGACTGGATGGTGGGAAATGGAAGGATTTATACTCCTTGCAGACAGCTGGTCATTTGCATCCTTTTAGTGGGTCGTTCAGGTCACCTGGAGGTTTATCAGGTGTCCTCAGGGTCACCTGAATGATGCAAATTGGTGTGGGGCCTTCTTGGAACTGTTGAAAGGACTGTGTTGTAGATTGGAGATAGATGAAGTCGTATACCTCTCCTTCTGTTGAGAGAGGGCTGTTCAATTTTGACATAGATGGCCTCTTTAACCCCTCTTTCAAACCAGCGATTCTCTCTGTTAGATAGTTCGTACAGGCATGAATTAGGACGAGGTTGTGCTTTAACAGAACACTTTATTTTAACCGCAACAGGCATTAAGAAAACACGAACACTGCTGAGGAGAACTGATAGCCTATTTATACTCCTTAGCTTGTCAAAGGATAACCAATCAGCAAAGCACAGATACTCCCGCTTTAGGAAGGCCACGCCTCTTGGCCAATCACGGGGTGGTGTCCCCCGGTTGCTGGGGCCGCCGAACACAACACTCTCTGTCCAAAATATGGAGTTTATTGTGTCCATATTTTACAAACTGTGTTATAATTATATAATAAGAAGAAACTGGGATTCCAATCATGTTAGAGATCTCCAACCTCATGCTGCTTATGAAAACTCAGCAGTTCATTGAAGAAAAGTGTTGACTTCTGTCAGATTGGACAGCCTTTTCATATCAGAAGTCCCAGTTTCCACTCTGTACTTAAACTCATTTTTCCAAAGGAAATGCAGCCGCCGGACGTAGCTTCAAATTGCTCCGGAGCTCGGTTGCCTTTGATTTTAAATGTTAAGTCACACAAGATGCTATTTTTCAACTTTGTTTCTCAGGTTTCCATGACAACAAACTTCAATGGGCCTTATTCTAGCCACGCAAGAAAAGCTAGTCATCCGTTAAAAATGAGTTCTTTAAAAGTCTGATCTCTGCAATTTAATACGAGCAAATGAGATCGAGGGAACATACCACAACTTTTATCTCTTTGATAGTTTGAACAATTAAATGCACAGGATAAAAAGAAGTGGCTGGAAAATGACTTTCAAAGAAGAATAGGAAATGTGAAATATTATAGGCAGCCCCTAACTTACGATCATTCGTTTAATGACCGTTCGAAGCACTAAAAAAAGTATCATGACTGTTGCATCATCCCCATGATCACATGATAAAAATTCAGACACTCACTCACTTAACAACTGTCTTGCTTAGCAACAGAAAGTTTGGGCTCAGTTGTGGCCATAAGTCAAGGACTACCTGTAAACATACTTTGGTTATGAACTATGCTTCTATTTTTGTAAAGGTAACCCTCAATTTACAACCAAAGTTTAAAATTATGATGGGAAACCTCCCCCCCCCAAAAAAAGAACTTGCAATCTGTTTTTGAAGTTCTGCTATTGCCCCTCCCCCATTGTCACATGACCACATTTTGGCTGTTCAACAACTAACCCGCATTAATGACATTTGAAGAGTCCTGCAGTCATGTGATCATGATTTGTGGTGGTTTTGCTGGAAATCGGAATTTATTTCCAGTTTCTGGCAAAACCCCGCCCACAGCAAACAGTGGGTTTTCTAAACAACCACAGCGTTTGCTTAATGACTGCTACAAAAAAACATAGCAAAAACATAGTAAAACACATACAATTAGCCAATAGGAAGGCACCACATAAACACAACTCACAGAACAGCACATATTCCAGTAGAGAGGAATTCCCTGAAGGTGAGCTCCAGCATGAGTCCGAAAGCTCGGAAGGGTAAATCTCTGGTCCCGGTGATCCACCCAAATTTGATCTCGCTCTCGTAGTAAAATGGGTCCAGTCACATAGCGGCCCTCTTTACGACTGTCATGACTTACAACCCTAATTGCCAGGCTCAGTTAAGGTTGTAACTCAAGGACTACTGGTAAACAAAAAGTCATTTGTAATAGGTATATCTCAAACTGGTTAGCATTTCTGGATGTTGATGCGATTAAAAATGACAGAGAAACCATTATGACAAGTCATCAATATAATTAGGTGTGGAAGATGTTCTGTTTGGTTCAGTTTCCAGATCTGCTACTTCAGCTAAGAATGCTAGGTGGGCTGTAACAGTGGTTACAGTAATAGAGTTGGAAGGGACCTTGCAGGTCATCTAGTCCAACCCTCTCTCACGCAGGAGACCTGTACTAGGGATTCGAACCGCCGAACTGCTGACCTTTCTGATCGATAATCTCAGTGTCTTAGCCACTGAGCCACCTAGCCAGGCATGGTAGTATTCTACCAGTTCTACGTGGTTCGGGCGAATCAGTAGCGGCGGTGGCGGGAGGCTCCGCCCAGCCACCCAGACGTCATCATGGATGCTCTGCGCATACACAGAAAGCGCTCACATTTGCAAACCAGTAGCGAAGGTAAGTGAATACCGCTACTGGACTGTAAGCATAGATATGAACCAAGAGGGAATATCTAAGAGGCTGCCACAAAGAAGATAGGTTCAACCTATTCTCCAAAGCACCTGAGGGTAGGACAAGAAGCAACGGGTAGAAACTAATAAAGGAGCTAGAAATAAGGGGAAATTTCCTGACAGTTACAACAATTAATCAGACTTGCCTCCAGAAGTTGTGGGCGCTCCATCACTGGAGGTTTTCAAGAAGAGATTGGACAACCATTTGTCTGAAATGGTATAGACCAGTGATGGCTAACCTTTTTGCCATCGCGTACCAGGAGAGGGGGGGCGGGGGAGGGTCACGCATGCATGCGCAACCCCCTCCCCCCCCCGCTCCTGGCACATGATGGCCTGGTAGGCCCGTTTTTCTTTCTTACCTGGTTCCAGATTCTCTCTGTGTATCTGGGAAGGGCGAAAACAGCCTTCCCCACTCCCTTGGAGGCCCTACGAAGGCTGAAAGGGCCCATTTCCCAACTCTCGGTGGGACAGGAAGTGACATTTTTTGCTGTCCCCAGCCTCCAGAACCTCTCTAGGAGTCTCTAGGAGCCTCTCTAGGAGTCTCTGGAGGCTGGGGACAGGAAAAAAGTCACTTCCTGTCCCACCGGGAGTCGAGAAACGGGCCCTTTCAGCCTCCGTAGGGCCTCCAAGGGAGTGGGAAAAGCTGTATTCGCCCTTCCCAGATACACAGAGAGGATCTGGAGCCAGGTAAGAAAGAAAAACGGGCCTTCCCCACCCCGCCCCCAGGCCCTCCAGAGGCAGGAAACAGCCTGTTTCCCTACTTCTGTTGGGCCCAGAAGGCCCGAAAATCAGCTGGCCGGCACACGCATGCGCCCCAGAGCTGAGCTGGTGTGCCCACTAATATGGCTCCGCGTGCCACCTGTGGCACGCGTGCCATAGCTTCGCCATCACGGGTATAGACTTTTCTGCCAGAGAAGGGAGTTGGACTAGAGCAGGGTCCCCAACCCTCAGTCCATGAATCAGCATCGGTCTGTAGCGTGCCAGAAACCAGGCTGTACAAAAAAGCGAAGCCCCATTCATGGGATTCAGGCACTATGCAAAACCATGTCCCCTCTGAAAATCTGTAGAGATTCTCAGTGATCCAGCTCATGGTTGTCCCGAAGGTGCTTTTTCAGGAGGCAACTGGACTTTCTTGGTTTTTTTGTTTTTTGTTTTTGAATGGTTTGGGACAGTGGTGGGTTGCTACTGGTTCTCCCCGATTCGGGCAATCTGGTAGCAACGATGGTGAAGTAAGAGTGAACAGATTTGCTCCGACTGTCTGCTGGGCTCTCCTGCCCGTCCCTGCGCTATACCTATCTATATTTGCTTGTTTTTAGCCCAGCTGATAGGCGCGGCAAAGCAGATTGGTGTGCCTCAGCTGTTGTGAAATGGAATGCGCTTGCGCAGAGCGTGTGTGTGAAGCTAACCGGTGGTAACACTGGTTGAAACCCACCACTGTGTGGGAGTAGGAATGGATTTCCAGAGGAAAAATTGCAGACTACAGGAACCAGGAGCACTACTCGGGTGACCCTGTGGACACAGATAAATCTCCAAGTGCTTCAACAACCTGTTAAAAGGATGCAGATGAAGCAGATTCCTTGCTGTCTGCAAGGAATATAAATCCTTCCATTCCCCACTATCCTGTCAGAGCTGAAGAAGCTTCTTGAATGAGAAGCGAAATGTCTTCAAAAGGAAAAAACAAGAAAGTCCAGTTGGCTCCTGAAAAAGCATCCTTGGGACATGTCCCCTCTGGTCCATGGAAAAAATCTCTCTCCACAGAACCAAAAGGTTGGGGACAACTGGATTAGAAAACCTCCAAGGTCCCTTCCAACTCTGTTATTCTGTTTCTGAATGGCAACCAGTCTAGGAAAAGGCTAAGCACACATCAAAAGGGTGACGTGTGACTTGTTGTAGGACTTAGAAATCACCAAAGCGACATAGGCGTGTTTCCTTCCCTCTCTGAAAAGAGCTTCGGAAAAAGCTGAGGTAATTTATCTTGCGACATGCACGTTTGCACTCTGCAGCTCCCACCGTAATGACTAAAGGCTCTGACAGGTTCAGCGGAATATGATTATTATTACTAGAGCTATTATAAAAAGTTCCAATATTCATATTATGCTGTCAAAGTCCCAACTGAGACAGCAGCAGAATGGCAGCCATATTAAATGGCTGCTCGGTTCAGGACAGACAGACAAAGAAAGAAAAAAATGCAAAACCAATAAAAAAAAACCCATGATCTCTCCCCCCCCCCTTTCCCAATGCGGGAGCGGGGTCTTCAAGGATACCGTATGGTATCTGGACCTGGAAGGTCCACAGAGACTAAGTGGAGTATGCTTAGCTTTCAGTCTCCAATTGGCAAGATAAACCAGTGGTATCCCAATGTAATGTAAAATGTATTATTTATTATGGTTATTTTAATATCTGCAAAGTGCTGAGAACCCACTAGATTGAGGCAGTGGATAAATGGCACCAATAAATAAACCAATAAACATTATGTTTGAGCCATAACACAATTGATGGGACAATGTCCAAGCTCTGTTCTTCAAATCTGGAGGCTAAGTGAGCTGAAGCTCAAACAGGGCAGCTACAGCAATTCATGCTGACTCGGGAATTCTGGGTGTTGAAGGTCCACAAGTCATAAAGAGGCCATCATTCCCCACCTCTGCTGTAAGTGGAGGACATCAACATTACAGAGTAATTCATTTCAAGGAACTTTGCACTTACATACAGATTGTCTATAATACTAGCCAGAGCATCTGCTCCTCCTATTTATTATGAATATTTATTATGAATATTTATTATGAATATTTATTATGAATATTTATTATGAAAATGATTTCTGTTATTATGATTGTATAGTGAAATGGTGGACCACTAGTTGCCTGAAATGGTCTAAGAATTTTTGCTCTGGGAAAAATGTTTGTCTAGAACAATATTTCTCAACTTAGCTGGTTGAAGATGTATGGACTTCAACTCCCAGAATTCCACAACCAGCATGTCTAGCTGTGGAATTCTGGGAGTTGAAGTCCACACATCTTCAACCAGCCAAGTCGAGAAACACTGGTTTAGAACAGAGGTCCCCAACCCCCAGTCCGTGGAACGGCACCGGTCCGCAATATGCCAGAAACCAGTCCACACAAAAAAGCAAAACCCCATCTGTGAGATGCAGACAGCATGCAAAAACCGCAGCACCTCCAGTCTGTGGAAAACCTCTCTCCACAGAGCTGGTCCATGGGGCCCAAAAGATTGGGGGCTGCTGGTCTAGAATATTCCCAAGGACCTTCCAGGCCTATATTTCTCCACACAAACATTCTCCAAAATTTCATGGATTGCTTCCTACTAGCAATTCTGTATGTTCACATTTCATCCCTGAAGATTAGAGAAGAAACAATAGAGTAACAAAAAAAAATAAGCAGGAAAGAACTGCATTTTTTGCAGCCATAAGATCAGGGGTGGGTGTGGCCATGATGGGCGTGGCCTCCTGCACCATGGGGGGGGGCTTTTTGCCCTCCCCGGGCTCTGGAGGCTTTCCTCGGGCCTCTGGGAGGGCAAAAACGGCCTCCCAGGCTCCAGAGGCCCGCTGGAGGCCCATTTCCAGTCTTCCTGAACTTCCAGTAGGCCCGTTTTTTGCCCTCCCCGAGCCTCCACGCACACCCTGCACTTACCTGCATCCAAAACAGGTCGTGTGGGGACTCCTGGGGGGTGGGTGGGTTGGAATGGGCAGGGCCAGCCAGGAGTGGGATTTGGGGGTTTTCCGAACTGCACAGAATCTTAGCCAGAGGTTCTCCCGAACCCCTGCGAACCCCCAGCAGCTCACCCCTGCAAAAGATATAAACAGTAAACAATGCAACGATAAAATGAAAATAAAATAAAAAGATCTTTTCTAGCCCATTTCTGTCCTTTTAATTTACTCCATTAGAGTCCTTTTGAACTCAAGAGCTATATAAGTTCAGGCAGGTTTTTCTCCCCCCAACAGGGCACAAACTTGAATTTTAAATCAAATCCTATTTGGGCTTCATAGACTTTTGCCGTAGGCAGAGATGTTAACTTAAAGTAATGAAAGATGTAGTCCTATAGAATGTGCCAACATCTGGTTTGGTCAGGCAAGGAATGACAGGAGACAAAATGAGATTTCCAGAATGAGCAAAAACTAGGAAAAGGAACTGTCATGATTTAACTTAAATAACCGTTGCAGCCAAAATCCTGAGAGAAAGATTGCTTGGGGGGGGTGGGAGCACCACAAGAATCACAGCAGAGACACCCAGAATGAGCTACTGTTGAGTGATTGACATTCTGCTGATATTCCAGGCATAAAGGCGGTCAGCTGGTTCTTAGATATATATTACAGCAGCCTTTGTCCCTACCCTCTTATCCTCTAAGGCAGGGGTGTCAAACTCGATTTCATTGAGGGCCACATCAGGGTTGTGTTTAATCTTGGGTGGGGGCATGGCCAGGGGGTGTGGCCAGCATGACATCACTTGTGTTGGGGGGCACCTGTAGTGACCCGAGCACTCTGCCAGCCAAATCGGAGCTTGGGAGGGCAGGGCACAGCTCTTGCGAGATCTGTTTTTGCTGGCAGAGGCACCGCAGGCCAGTCGTTTGCTATTTCCAGGGTAGAACTGGGGGCCAGATCTAAGTACCCCGCAGGCTGCATCCGGCCTCTGAGTCTTGAGTTTGACACTGGTGCTCTAAGGAGAGACAAGGGAAAGACCATCTCTAGTTTAACTAGACTTAATGATAATTGCATGAATTCCCATGTGAGAAGGAGAAGAACTTATCTGAAAGTACAAACCTCCTACCATCTCCTCTACAGCCTGAGAAGCCCGGAGGAATCTCTTCTGAACCTCCTTCTTTGCCCATTATACAGTTGGGGGGCTTTGCACTTTTTCCAAAGTCTCAACATCTTTTTTTGTAATGTGGTGACCAAAACTGGATGCCGTATTCCAGGTGTGGCCTTACTAAGGTTTTATAAAGCGGTACTAATACTCCACGTGATTTTGATTCTATGCTTCTGTTCAAACAACCAAGGATTTTATTAGCTCTTTTGGCTGCTGCTGCACACTGCTGAACAGGAAGGCGGTGGCTCAGACGCTGAGCTTGTCGATCGAAAGGTTGGCAGTTCAGCGGTTTGAATCCCTAGTGCTGCTTAACAGGGTGAGCTCCCATTACTTGTTCCAATTTCTGCCAACATAGCAGTTCAAAAGCACGTAAAAAAAATACAAGTAGAAAAATAGGGACCACCTTTGGTGGGAAAGTAACAGCATTCCGGGGGGCTTTGGCGTTTAGTCATGCCGGCCACATGACTGCGGAGACATCTCTCTTTCATGGCTCTTTGGCTTTGAAACGGAGATGAGCACCACCCCCTAGAGTCGGGAACGACTAGCACGTATGTGCAAGGAGAATCTTTACCTTTATCTACATACTGCTGACTCATGTTTAAGTGATTGTCCATTAGGATTCCAAGGTCCCTCTCACAGTTACTGTTTTTGAGCCAGGTTTTGCCTAATCTGTACTTTTACCTTCCGTTTTTCCTGCCATGTGGCAAAAACCTTACTTTTCTCTACATTAAATTTCATGTTGTCGGCTAGGGCCCATTGTTCAAGTCAGTTAAGATCTTTTTTAGATTCTGAGCTTGTCTAATTGCTAATTGCTAACCATCTTTTGCATATGAAAAGGGAGAAGGTATAATTTTGTCCTTTGCTTCAGGGAGCAAAACTGTGATCGCCCAACTCAAATGAGAAGGTTGGAAGTTGGCAAGGAAAGCATCTGAGAAGCGTGAGGTTGATGAAAACAGCAAGAACCTATTCTAGTTTTGCCAATCCAGCTGTAGGAAGTTAGCACCCACCCCTCTCCTAGAAAAATGAAATATTCTAGGAAATTAAAAGGCAGAATATTATATTTCCCTGGATGAGAAATGGAGAAACATGTTTTTTTAGGCAGCAAACAGGCTCACTCTTAATAGCCCCCACCCTCCTCAATAGCCCACAGCAGATGTCAGCACTTAAGAGATAAAGAGATAGATAGCTCTATTCATAGGCAAATGCTCTCACACAAGATCCAACAAAGGTAGGATTAGCCCGCTACCCATCTAGCAACAGAATTCACCACATGGCACGTAGTGAAGACTCAACCAGCAAGACTCAACCAAACTTAGTACACAGGACAGACTACAGAGTTGCCCCTGCATGGCTCCATGGGAGTCTGACAACCAATCAGAATACAAGCTCAAATTCAAAGCCCAACAGAGGCAGCGGTGGATTTCAAATTTTTTTACTACCGGTTCTGTGGGTGTGGCTTAAAAATGGTTTTAAAAATAAAATAAAAAAATTGGCCATGCCCACCCAGTCACATTACCCCCCCCCACCAAGCCACGCCCACAGAACCGATAGTAACAAATTTTAGATTTCACCCCTAATTAAGAGGTTGTAGAAAAAAAATGCTTTTAAAAGCCTCTGATGATCAGGCAACTCAGCTGGGATCATTAGAGGCTTTTTAAGGCATTTTTTTTTTCTACAACCTCTTTGGCCGAAGAGGTTGTAGAAAAAATGCTTTTAAAAGCCTCTGACGATCTCAGCTGAGCCACGCAATCATCAGATGCTTTTTTTTTAACTTTTAAAAGCATTTTTTCAGCCAACGAGATTGTAGAAAAAATGGTTTTAAAAGTAAAAAATAAAAGCCTCTGATGATCACACGGCTCAGCTGGGCATGGGGGGGGGACAGGGATTTTTGCTACCTGTTCTCTGAACCACCCGCTGCCATCGCTACCGGATCGTGCGATCCGGTCCAAACCAGGAGCATTTCACCCCTGGCTAAACACCAACAAAAGGCTTAGCACCACGTGTGGCTAAGGCAGAACTAATGTCCTGGGTGACATTAATTTGATTCTACATGTCACTGGTTCTAAAAAACAGGTAAATCCAATTTGTTTAATAAATCATGGTTTAACAATGAGCCCATTATGTATTCCCGATGTTAGAACTGCTTATCAAGGAATAAGAGAAAGGGGATATTTTACCCATCCACCCTCAGGCAGAAAACCCTGGTCGAAGTGCAGTAAATATATTTCCCCTTGAAGGAGCTCTGAAGTTTGTGGAACGTACCATCGTCATGGTGGACAAATGATCTACCGTGGCTGTGGGGATTAATTAGGGATTATAAAGCAATTTACATAGCAAAAGACTTAAAAATTATAATTAGCTGTGTTTAATGTCAATAAATGGAAATAAGGAGGATCTGAATGAAAGGTAGAACTAAGAATGTTTGACACATCTCCCGCCCCACCCACCCCTCCCACTTTTCTTCCAAAGAAGCTGAAGAAAAATATAAAACACAAAAAGAATTAGATGTCGCCTTTTCGCTATCTCTAGGCTCCCCCTTCTTGTGGCTCCATATGTTTTCATTTTTATGTTAATTTTCTTTCCATTCATGTTGCTGCCTCAAGCTGTGCACATTTTCCAGAAGTTCTGGTACCCAGAGGCCAAAATCTTTGCAGCCGGTAATACTATTAAAATTCAAATCTCTCTGCTCGCTGTTTTCCCTCTTCCTTGCCCCAGGTGTTTTGATATGGATTTTCAAAACTCGGTTGGAAGAGCTCAGCTGTAAAATCAGAGGCTATAAATCTGGAACCTTTGATCCTTGGTGATTTGTTGAAGATTTCGAGCAAACCTGGTATGTGTAATAGCAAACAGTGAGAGGAACCATTGTTTAGAATTCAACAGTGGGAATGTTGCCAACTCAATAATGGAGAATATTCGTAGCTCAGGTTTGAAATGAGGGCTCCTTGGTGCTCTCTGAGCTTGCTTGTATTCTTACGGATGTTTAATTACCCACACTAAGTAATGTCATCAGTGCTAGATGTTACCTGCTTGGGTAATGAAACATCTGCAAGGAAACAACAAGGACCCCTCCTGTTGCCAGCTGTCAGTGAGAAAGGAGTAAAGGAGTGGCCCTTCTTAAATTTATTTTACCTTCTCAGACTCAAAGTGTGTGAAAGAAGCCACCTGCACTGGCCCAGGGCAGTGATCACATCTTCCCTTGAAGAGAAAAGGGGGAAAAATTCTCTAAGCAGGCTGTCTTCCTATGGTTATATACCTTCCATATGGAACCATATGCAAGACAAATTGATGAGAGGTTACTCAAAAGTAAATTTCATGCATTTCAGTCACACAGATGGTAGACTTAAACTGGATTTAGGAGTAATTAAACGCAATGTTTCCAGTAAGTCAGCTTGAATGCAATGATATCCAGTTTGAGAATAGAATAGAATAGAATAGAATAGAATAGAATAGAATAGAATAGGATAGGATAGAATAGAATAGAATAGAATAGAATAGAATAGAATAGAATAGAATAGAATAGAATAGAATAGAAAAGGGGAGGGAAGGGAAGGGAAGGGAAGGGAAGGGAAGGGAAGGGAAGGGAAGGAGGGGGGGAGGGGAGAAGAGAGGAGAGGAGAGGAGAGGAGAGAAGAGAAGAGAAGAGAAGAGAAGAGAAGAGAAGAGAAGAGAAGAGAAGAGAAGAGAAGAGAAGAGAAGAGAAGAGAATCTATCTAGAATGCAATAGAAGCTTCGTTGGAATAGAATTAGAATTAGAATAATTAGAATTAGAATAATTAGAGTTAGAATTAGAATAATTAGAATTAGAATAATTAGAGTTAGAATTAGAATTAGAATCAGATATGGGATGGGACAGAACATGGAATAGAATAGAATAAGATAGAGAATAAGATGTAGAGTGGAGTAGGGATCTCCAATCCCTGGGCTGCAGCCCACTACTGTCTGTTCAAAACCAGGCTACAGGAGAAATGGGCAAGCGCTCGCACATGAAGCTCCCCTTGCGCTAGCAGTGAGCAAGCACATGCACGTGTACAAAGCATTAAAATTGCACTTGCAACTGAAGCTACGCATGCAGACACAAGCGCCTTCCGCTCGCACAAGTGGAGCTTCACTCAGGAGTGCAAGCACCCTCTGCTTGTGCATGAAACTCCATGCATGTGAGTGGAGGGCATGCATATGCATGCCACTCACACAAATGGAGTTGTGTGCATGCTCACCTGCCACTCAACCCCCCCCCTCCATGAGCTGGGCTGGGCTGCCAAGCTGGAAAGGTTGGAGACCTCTGGAGTAGAGTAGAGTAGAGTAGAGTAGAGTAGAGTAGAGTAGAGTAGAGTAGAGTAGAGTAGAGTAGAGTAGAGTAGAGTAGAGTAGAGTACGGTAGGGTAGGGTAGGGTAGGGTAGGGTAGGGTATGGTAGAGTATGACAGGGTAGGGTAGGGCAGGGCAGGGCAGGAGAGGGCAGAATAGTTTTCAAAATATACCAAAATGACCACACACAAAAAAGTACAGCAAATAACTGAATGAATATACCATGGTAGGATTTCTACTTAAGGAGGGGAAATTGATGGAGAAATTTAAAGATGCACAAATGCTAGTAGAAAGGTAATATGTAGAGGCGAAAGGCCCATGACAGCACATCATGATGTTGTGATAATGAAAAGAATGTGAGTTATTTCTGCCCTTAATGATTCGCGTCATTAAAAATCCCGTTTGCATGATGATGTCATCACACCTATCATTTGGACATCGTTTCATTCCATGGCTACTATGGGACTGGTTAAAAAAAGAACATTTTAAACATTTATTGAAAGAAACCAAAATGGCAGCATGAAAAAGTGTGCTTCAGCCCATCTTGCTACAAAAAAAAGGAGAGTTAGCTAGCATGTCAGAAAAAAATCAAATGCAGTGGGAAGGTGGCACATCTAAGCAAAAAGGAGATCCAGTCAAGAATGAATGGACGGTAAATAATATGGATTGAAAAGGGAAAGTGAGTGTCTGGTAAAAGGGAAGCCCACTGAGTTGGTTTTGTCATATACAGGCAGAATTGCCCAACAAACACAGGATGGGGAAAATAATCAACTTAAGAGAAAGGGAAGTCTGAGAAAAAATGAGTGGGAGAAATTGATGAGACTCTCAAACAGAGAGAAATGAGTCAGCACATTTGGCTGCTTCACAGCTCACCCCCTAACCAGATCATGCACAGAGCATCATCAGCAATTCTACTTCCTTATCTCTAAAACTGTGGAGACTCGTTTCCAAAAAAAACGCGAAGAAAAAGAAGAAAGAAATTCCCCATTTCTCTTCAAGGTTTTGCATCAGTGTTTTCTGGGGGGGTTTTCCCTCTGTGTCTGCACCAAGTGTTACAGGGAATTTTATATCTAATTTATGAGAGTTTGGAAGAGGGAGGTGAGGAAAGAGAAAGAGGAAAAGACAGGAGGAGGAGGAAAAGGAAGGAAGGAAGGAAGGAAGGAAGGAAGAAGGAAGGAAGGAAAAAGAAGGGAGGGAGGAGGAGGAGGAGGAGGAGGAGAAGAAGAAGAAGAAGAAGAAGAAGAAGAAGAAGAAGAAGAAGAAGAAGAAGAAGAAGAAGAAGAAGAAGAAGAAGAAGAAGAAGAAGAAGAAGAAGAAATGGAGAGAGGGAGGGAGGGAAGGAAGAAGGAGGAGGAGGAGAAAAGAAGAAGAAAAGGAAGGAAGGAAGGAAGGAAGGAAGGAAGGAAGGAAGGAAGGAAGGAAGAAACAAAGAAAGAAAGAAAGAAAGAAAGAAAGAAAGAAAGAAAGAAAGAAAGAAAGAAAGAAAGACAGAAAGAAAGAAAGATTATTTCCCTCAAAGGAGGGTAACCTTCCTTCTACTCATCTATTGGGTCTTCTCTGGTAGTCTCATCTATTGTGTCTTCTGTGGTGGTCTGCACAGCCATGTATCAGAGAGGCTTTAATTTAGATTTGCTTTGGCTTTAATGATTTTAATGGCTCATTTTGTATAAAACAGGAGACCCAGCCAAGAAAAGAAAAGAAAAGTTGCATGTGCATAAAATAAGGACTAAACTTGAAGTCTTAACGATTAGCATAAAATGACAGGTTTTCATAACATTTCCCACAGGTAGACAGTGCAATTTGCAGTTGAGAAGGCCAGAGGCATCAATAGGCCTTTGCTCTTTTTTAAATGAGATTTTGACAACAAAACTAATAACCACAGTAAAAGCTTGCAGTTGAGCAACCAAGTTACTGCTGAAAGTATTACAATTGTTTTCTGTCTGTTAAGTTATAGCTAAAAGAAACATTGTTTTGAAGTTAATAAGCAGAAGTAGTTAAAGTGAAGGCTGAAAAAATGCCATATTTGCTCCCCAATCATAGATCATGAGGTGATTGATACCTATAACATAATTTACAGATTGTGGCTGACTTTGAGTGTCATTCTCTCTCAGGCTCACTCACCTCACTGGATCTGTTGTTGTGGAGAAAATAAGAGGAGAAAGGATTACTAGGTATGTTCGCTACCTTAAATTATAAAGATAATAAAGGTGGGAATATAAATAAACAAACACTTATAGTAAGATGGATGTGATCTATTTCCATTTGAAGATGAAATCCCCACTCCTTCTTCACAAGAAGGTCCATTACGTACAATAACCTCTTTGGTTCTTCTTATTTTGGCTTTTGAAAATTTCAGTGTGTTACCTTACTAACAGGTGTAAGGATGTTGTAGGTACTTCAGGTACATTAAAAATCGAAAGTTAAAATATTTTGGACATGTGATGCGACACCCAGAAAAATACAGCATCCTTCACTTAATCCTCCCGGGAAAGATTGAAGGCAAATGAGGTCCAGGCAGAAGAAGAACATCATGGCTTCAAAACCTAAGGGACAGGTTTAGACAAAACTGAGCAGTACTTTTTCATGTGGCTGTTGACAAAAATAGGATCACCAACATGACTGCCAACATCCGATGATAGATATGGCAGAAGAAGAAGGAGGAGGAGGAGAAGGAGGAGGAGGAGGAGGAGGAGAGGAATACATATAATAAGTATAACCATATTTATAATTATATTAGCTTTTTTATAACCATATTGATTCTATTAGCATGCTTATAATTATAAAACAACATTCATATTTTACTTAATAAGACATAACAATGATCCTTCTTCATCTAATTTCTACCTCTTATCTCTAACCATTGATAAGACCTATTCCATGTTAAATAATACTCTGTATCTCCTTAATCTTTTGGTTTCGATGTCAATCTATCCATCTCTGCTCAGTCCAATATTTTCTGAATTATATTTTCATCTGGTGGAGATCCAGAATTTCTAACTAGGTCCCAATGCTTTTGTTTCCCGGGTCCCTTGTGGGACAACACCCAACAAACTCACAGGATGAGGTGGGACTACAGCAGATAGAAGTGGCAGTCCTGCCATCTCAGACAATAGGTCCCCTTGGACCATTATGGATCCAGAAAGTAGCAAAACATGCTTTCTTTCCCATCCATCTTAGGATACATGGCACTCAAAGTCAGCTGAGCTATCATAGTACACCATATAGAACAGGGGTGTCAAACTCGATTTCATTGAGGGCTGCATCAGAGTTGTGTTTGATCTTGAGGGGCCGGAGTGGGTGTGGCCAGGGTGGGCATAGCCAGCTCTATGTCACTCATGTCGGGGACATCTGTGGAGGCCCGAGCACTTTGCCAGCGAAAATGGGCTCCCAAGCTCCGTTTTCGGCTGTGACAGCCTCCTGCAACCCTCTGCCAGTGAAAACGGCGCTCGGGAGCTCTGTTTTCACTGGCAAAGGCACACTGGGCCAGTCATTTGCTATTTCCAAGGTGGCCCTGTGGGTCAGATCTAAGCATCCCACAGGCCGGATCCAGCCCCCAGTCCTTCAGTTTGACACCCCTGATATAGAAGATTCCTCTCCTTACCCTATAGTAAAAATACAACAACAAAAACATGGACTGGACTTTCATGAAACCCAACATCTAATGGAAAAGCCATTCCTCTTTATAGCTAGTCTTTTAAATTATGAATTGCCCTAAGTGTATTGGCAATCAAGCACTGTACAAATGCAGGGTGGGAGCCCTTTTAGGCTGAGGTATACATTCCCTTAGGTCACATATCTGTAATGGGCAGGATCAAAGCCAAAGGTGGATGATGATCTACCAATTAACTATGTGCAGTGGGATTGAGGAGAATCCCTCTCCCATCACAGTATTAGCCTCCTAAGAAATAGCAAGGCAGCAAGAATCTACATAGTTAATGCAAGTTCTGCTAATGCCCAACAAAGCATTAGTGCTGTGTGGTTGGCAGTTACATTCCATTCATGCCGGTAGAATTTGCACAGTGAAAAGTCCAGTGGAAACTGGACTGTAGAAACTCGACCAGTGGAAACACTACCGTGTTTCCCCCAAAATACGACAAAACCCAAAAGTAAGTCCTAGTTTGATTTTTACAAGTGCACCCAATATAAGCCCTACTCCCCAAAATAAGCCCTAATTAAGACCCCGCCCACTCCAGGGTACACAGGTAAAAATTAAGCTAGGCTGGGGATGTGGGTGGGTGGGTGGAGCTGCCCTATTTACCTTTGGACAGTTGCAGCTAGGCCTCGCACACTCCAACACCTGCCTTGCTGGCCCATTTCTTCTGCAGCCGGCAAGGCCGGTGAGGCTTTCCTGAAGGCCTCTGCAGCCGATAAACAGAGCTCCAGATTCATCAGGAGCTCTGTTATCAGTTGCAGAGGCCTTCAGGAAAGCCTTGCCAGTCGAAGAAATTCCTAAAGGCCTCTGACAGTGAAAAAGGAAGCCGAGGGCGACGCGCACAAGTGAGGTGAGTCAGTGGACAACATCATGTCACCCCCGAAAATAAGACCTGGTGCCTTTTTTGGTGGCAAAAAATTATATAAGACAGGGTCTGATGGAAACACATTATATAATAAACAGAAAGACTGCAGGTAGTCTTCAATTTACAACAGTTCATTTAGTGACCTTCAAAGTTACAAAGATACCGAAAAAAAAGTAACTCAGGACTATTTTTCACACTTTTTAAAAAAAAAATTTTTTTTTTGATTTATATGCCACCCTTCTCCGGAGACTCAGGGCGGCTTACAATGCGTTAAGCAATAGCCTTCATACTTTTGTATATTTATACAAAGTCAGCTTATTGCCCCCACAAACTGGGTCCTCATTTAACCTACCTTAGAAAGGATGGAAGGCTGAGTCAACCTTGAGCCTGGTAAGATTCGAACCTGCAGTAATTGCAGGCAGCTGTGTTAATGACAGGGTGCTCTAAACCACTGTACTACCAAGGCACTTAGGAACGTTGCAGCATCTCCGTGGTGACATGCTCAAAATTAAAATGCTTGGCATTTGATTGACTCATATTTATGACTGTTGCAATGTCCTGCAGTCACATTTTGTGACATGATTCTGGTTTTTGTTGGTATATAGACACGGTATTTGCTGGTTCTCTGAACTACTCAAAATTTCCGCTACTGGTTCTCCAAACTGCTCAAAATTCCTGCTACTGGTTTT
Source organism: Pantherophis guttatus (assembly GCF_059756535.1). NCBI lineage: Eukaryota > Metazoa > Chordata > Lepidosauria > Squamata > Colubridae > Pantherophis > Pantherophis guttatus. The sequence goes on along the minus strand of NC_142070.1, from coordinate 12,686,228 downwards.
CCAGAACCTGTCAGAACCTGCTGGATTTCACCCCTGATATAGGGTGAATAAATTAAGGGGAAAGTATACAGCCTTGTCACACTCCTTTGCCAACCTGGAACCAGTCTGTTTCACCATGTTCTGTCCGTACTGATGCTTCCTGACCTGAATTCATGTTTTTCATGAGGATAATGAGATGTTCTGGATTTTCCGTTTTCAAAGAACATTCCACAGCGTGATGTGAGTTCCACAAAAGCCTTTATTATCAACGAAGCACACGTTGACTTCATTTTGGTACTCCGTCTTTCTCAATTATTTAACACGCATTAAGAATAATGACTTGTCTCTAGAGATTCTCAGTCATCCAAGTCATGGTTGTCCCAAAGGTGCTTTTTCTGGAGGCAACTGGATTTTCTTGTTTTTTTTTTTGTTTTGTTTTTTTGTTTTTTTTAATTTGATTTATATGCCGCCCTTCTCCGGAGACTCAGGGCGGCTTACAATGTGTTAAGCAATAGCCTTCATCCTTTTGTATATTTTTTTATACAAAGTCAGCTTATTGCCCCCACAAACTGGGTCCTCAATTTACCCACCTTAGAAAGGATGGAAGGCTGAGTCAACCTTGAGCCTGGCGAGATTCGATCTTACTTTAATTGCAGACAGCTGGATGTTAAATTCTGCCTTGGCATTAGCCTCCTATGCCACTCAGGCTCCTGGGTGAAGCTCTGGGCTTCTTCAGAACGGAAGAAGCTTCTTGGATGAAAAGTGAAAACGTCTTCAAAAGAAAAAAAAACAAGAAAGTCCAGTTGCCTCCAGAAAAAGCACCTTTGGGACAATAATGACTTATGTTCCTTAGCCTTTTCTAAAATCACCTGGCATCCGAATATCTACCATCTCCCAAAGGTGCTTTTTCAAGAGGCAACTGGACTTTCTTGCCTCTTGAAAAATCATCCTTTGAGACAACCATGACCTGGATGACTGAGAATCTCCATAGATATAGCTGCCATCTCTTTTTCCATATTGGATACTAATCTGTGTCGGATGATTTTATATGTTATTTTGTTAGCCTGTGAATAGGATAAACTACGGTACACTTTTAAAAGCTTAGTATTATAGGGAGTCCTCAATTTAGGACCTCAGTTGAGCCCAACATTTCTGTGGCTAAGCAAGACAGTTGATAAGTGAGTTTTGCCCAATCTTATGACCGCTCTAGCGGGACGCGGTGGCTCAGTGGCTAAGATGCTGAGCTTGTCGATCGAAAGATTGGCAGTTCAGTGGTTTGAATCCCTAGTGCCGCATAACGGAGTGAGCTCCTGTTACTTGTCCCAGCTTCTGCCAACCTAGCAGTTCAAAAGCATGTAAAAAATGCAAGTAGAAAAATTGGGACCACTTTTGGTGGGAAGGTAACAGTGTTCCGTGCGCCTTTTTTTTTTAAATTTAATTTTAATTTGATTTATATGCTGCCCTTCTCCGGAGACTCAGGGTGGCTTACAATGCGTTAAGCAATAGCCTTCATACTTTTGTATATTTATACAAAGTCAGCTTATTGCCCCCACAAACTGGGTCCTCAATTTACCTATCTTAGAAAGGATGGAAGGCTGAGTCAACCTTGAGCCTTTGGGGTTTAGTCATGCCGGCCACATGACTACGGAGACATCTTCAGACAGCGCTGGCTCTTCCGCTTTGAAACGGAGATTAGCACCGCCCCCTAAAGTCGGGAACAACTAGCACATATGTGCGAGGGGAACCTTTACCTTTACCTTATGACCGCTCTGGCCAAGTTGTTAAGTGAATCGCTGAGGTTATTAAGCTAGTAACATAGTTGTTAATTGAATCTAGTTTCTCAATTGACTTTGCTTGTCAGAAGGTAACAAAAGGCGATCATATGACCCAGGGACACTGCAACCGTCATAAATACACGCCAGTTGCCAAACGTCCAAATTTTGATCACCTGACCATGGGGATTCTGCAATTTATTTATTTATTTATGTATTAGTCATATTTCTATGCCGCCCACTCTCTGAGGACTCTGGGCAGCTTACACCAAAGACAGTCTACTAAATAGCATATTGCCCCCTAACAATCTGGGTCCTCATTTTACCCACCTCAGAAGGATGGAAGGCTGAGTCAACCTTGAGCCGGTGAGATTTGATCCGCTGATCTGCTGAACTAGCAGTCAGCTGAAGTAGCTGCAGTACTGCACTCTAACCACTGCGCCACCTCGGCAATGGTCATAAGTCACTTTTTTCAGTGCCGTTGCAACTTTGAACTGGCATTAAACGAACCATTGTAAGTTGTAAGTTGACTATCATTCTAGTCCAGGGGTGTCAAACTCACATCATCACGGCAGCATCATATGACGTATCGTGACATTTTTCCCCCTTCGCTAAACCGGGCTGGGCATGGCCAGCGCGTGATACATCCGGCCTGCGGGCCGCGAGTTTTTGACAGTCAGCCCTGTTCTAGTCTATGCACCGCAGGATGAAGGTCTCTCCCGCATGTTTCCAACCAACCAATCTCAAGTATATATGAAAGTATAGAATGATTTGAATTTACAAATTATAGAATTTACAAGCATTAAGAAACTAAAAATCTCCTCTAGATCTCTTGGTAAAAATAAGCTACTGTAAATCAGGCAGGACACCCACTAACACGGATAATTCAATTTTATACACCGTATACAGCTTGTGTATAGTTTCCCTTAATTGCTTATGCACTGTAATGTTGCTTGTGCTAGGCTACGAACACAGATTTTAGTCTTAATTTCTGCAAATGCTTTTTTTAGACACTTAACCATTATTAATGAATACCGCCAGCCAAAATCCTTTATCAATGTTTAATAAACGTAGCTTCTAATAAGAATCCCAAATTTTATGGATTGCATTTTTTAAAGCTACAATAAATTGCTGAAGTCCTCAAACTCTCTCTTTAAATATTCATGATGCAAACAGTTTAAAGGAGGAATCATTTCTCTCTTCTGAAACAAATATGCTCACATGTATTAGGGCTCATTCCCTCAACCCTTTCCAAAGAAACACATTTCCTCGCCCACCCATCGTAACTCAGAACATTTCTTGTCATTTGGCTCAGTAATTTGCTGCGGTGTCACAGAGGTGGTGAAAAGCTCACTTAAGAAATTAATAATTTCTATCATGGACAGCTGCCTTGGCTTACTAAAATGCTCAAAATTCCAAATGCAATGTTATCTTTATTAGATTAACTGAAAGAGCATGATAAAATAAACAGCTTGCCTCCGGAAGCTGTGGGTGCTCCAACAATGGAGGCCTTTTAAGAAGAGACTGGACAACCATTTGTCTGAAACGGTATAGGGTCACTTGCTTGACAAAGGGTTGGACTAGAAGATCTCCAAGGGCCCTTCCAAGTCTGTTACTCTGTATTCTGTAAATTTTGGGGTTCTCAGATTTTGCTAACCTAGAAGAGGGGTGTCAAACACAAGGTGTTGTGGCTCCGTTACCTGAGCCTGTGTCATCGGCAGGAGAGGACTCCGAGAGTGAAGGAGAGGAGTTGGCAAGGCCTCCCTCTCCAGGACCCTCCTCTCTGGCAATGCCTTCGGTGTCCACCAAAGGGCAAGAGATAGGGCCAGGGCCAAGCACATCCATGCAGCCACAGGTGGACAGTGATGAAGGTAATGAGTCTTGGCTGGATCCTCGGCAGCGTCGCAGAGATAAGCGCGCTCAACAGAAGAAAAGGCGTGCCAGAGATTAGGCTGAGTCACTGGACCACACCCCACAGGGTATAAAAGGGGGTGAAGTGGCCATTCAGACTCTGTGACGGACAAAACTAATTACTATCGAGTCACATTGCATCTTTGGAAACAACATTATCGGCCTTGGATTTATTTTACGAACTGGACAATTCTTGACTGTGTATATTTTGTTTATTGAGTAAAAGTTCTTGGCAAGCAGCTACTGGGTTGCTGCCAAGCGTCTTATCGGAAGAATTGGTTGTCTGCCAGTTTATTTAACCCCTGGCTGTCTGTTTGTGTGTGTGTGTGAGACGGGGACAGAACACAAGGCCCAAGGGCTGGATCGCCCCACGATGTGGTTGGATCTGGCCCACGGAGCTGTCCTGGAAAATGTAAGGGGCCTGCCCACATCGCTTCAGCCTGGTCTACCTGTGTTGCTGCGGCCCAGTCCGCCCGTGTCACTTCAGCCCGGTCTACCCAATGCAAAGAGGAAACATTGGATGAACGTGGCTTTGGCCTGGTCTGTGCAATGCAAAGGAAACATGGGGCCAGAGTGGCTTCAGACCAGTCTACCCAGTGTGAAGAGGAAACATGCCAGCAGTTTGGGGAGTGGCATCAAGCTGGTCATGCCCACCCAGTTGGCCACACCCAGCCGCCCCCACCCCCACCCCAAGGTCAACCACAGCCCTGATGCGGCCCTCAATGAAATTGAGTTTGACATCCCTGAGTTAGAACAACAATTCCTTAGGATAAGGATCATCCAAAATTGATTGGCATTATAAAGTACTAAAACAATCTATGATCTGTTGCGTCCTCTTTTGTCAATATTTACTTCATCTAAAGAGCAGAACAGAATGACGAAGGGCAGATTAAAAAAAACCAGTGGAAGCAGGAGTGATTTCTTACTTCCTGCCCACTTCCCCCATTGATTTTGCCTGTGGGAAGCTGGCAGGGAGCATAACGCACTGTGCAGTGGTCACAATTTTACAAATATAACTAGCTGGAAGATCCTTGAAATTTCAATTCCATGGGAGTAATGGGTTCCGGATTTTGTACACATTCTTTCAGTCAGCATATTTAAGGTCCTTGGATTCAAAAATTATTGCCCTGAGATGTACTGTTTCAGCTAATTGAAAGTTACAAACAGACAAACAGACATATTTTAGTAGTTCAGTAGTGGCCAAAATTGTGGAAACCTTTTGGGAAAAGTGTATTTTCTAAAACTAGCTAATAACACCACTTTTTTGGGGGGGAGTAGTACCATAAAATTATATATCAATGGAAAGATAATTTAATCAAGAATGTAATGCAATAACTTTTATGAAGGATTTGCTATTAGAATAGTAATTACTGTATAAAGAAGAAAAGTGAAACACGTAGAAAAAATGAGATATACAAAAATTATCCCCATGTCAGTTAATACTTAGTTGGGTAACCTTTAGCATGAATTACGGCCTTCCAATGTTTTCCCATGGAGTGAACCAAGTCTTTTAGTTCTGCAGCTGTTATCATGTAAAACCAAGATTGAAGGATTGCTTCTATTAACTGGGTTTTATTGCTGGGTCGCTTCTGACTAACAAGTTTCTTTCATTGGCTCCATAGATTTTCAATTGGGTTAAGGTCTGGGCTATATTCCCAGGCCATTCCAGCAGTGGAATAGGATTATTTTAAAACTCCCCCCAAAAAAGTGGCGTTATTAGCCATCAAACCTCAAAAATACACTTTTCTCAAAAGGGTTCCACAATTTTGGCCACTACTGTAGCTGTTACCTCCAGCCTGCATGACCTTGTGAGGGAAGACAGAACCCGACATGAGACACAGTTATTGAGCCTGCAGTTTTGAGCTGTAGCAGAGTCTTAGATCGGTCAGTTTCTATTTTCTGAAGCAGCTCCTGGCCACTTTAAAGCCCCTCCTTTCCTTTCTTAATATTATGACTCAGAACGGGCAGCTCTCCAAATAAGCAAGGAAGGAAACAGCCTGTAGGCCACAGGATATGTCCTCCAGCCTTTTCTGTGGCTTCCAAGAATCTTTCAGGATTGCAGCATGGCGATTAGCAGGGATTTTTTTTTTCTTCCTTTCTTTGCGGAAGGCTCTTTTCTCCACCTTCTAATAGCTGCAAGGGTGACCAGCCCCATCTTCTCCAAAGACATCACTACAATACTGGCCGTAGGCATTTAGCATATGTCCCTTAGGCACTTAGATCCTAAGAAATTATCATGTATGTACTCTAATTTGCAAGCTAAATGTTGGAGATGTGAATGTAATGATGCAACCTATTATCATATATGGTGGACTTGCAAGAAAATCAAGGCATTTTGGATAAAAATTTGGTGGGTGATGCAGAACATTTTGAAAAGAAGGTTGAAATTTACTCCTCAATTGTTTTTATTGGGTATAACTACAGACCGTACAGTTTCAGAGACTAAATTAATTTTGAACTTAATATCAGCAGCTAGGCTGCTGGTAGCTCAATATTGGAAGAAAGACTCTTTGCCTACTATTGAAGAGTGGACATTGAAAGTAACAAACCTAGCAGAAATGGCGAAAATCTCGGCGTACTTGAAGGACCACACGCAAGAAAGATACGTATCGGAATGGAGAAGATGGATTGATTATATTCAAAATAAGTATCAGACAAGAAAATATCAAATAGCTTATGAATGACTGTTAGTATTAGAAGTATTTGGTTATCGATAGTGGAGTTAAGGTTTCAGTGGGGGAGGTAGTACTTTGAGGATAAGTAGATTAATCTAGTTTATGTTTGACTAAATGAAATACCTTGTATTTTGCTCTGGGAAGTCAGGGGGGAGGGTGGGATGAAGGGGGGTAAAGGGTGGGGGGTACAGGGGGGAATTTTTTTTTCTTTTTTATAAAACTTTTCAATAAAAAAAAAATAAGAAAAAAGAATACTGGCCGTATGTGATTTTAAAAAATAAATAAATCAGGAAATGTCATAAGTTGCTTAACGCCGTCGGTGCAAAAGGGGTTATCTGCAGTCACAAGGGAGACGTGTCCTTGGCTGGTGTCACTCATTTATTTTTTATTTTATTTTTTTATTTTTATTTGATTTATATGCCGCCCTTCTCCGGAGACTCAGGGCGGTTTACAATGCGTTAAGCAATAGCCTTCATACTTTTTGTATATTTATACAAAGTCAGCTTATTGCCCCCACAAACTGGCTCCTCAATTTACCTACCTTAGAAAGGATGGAAGGCTGAGTCAACCTTGAGCCTGGTGAGATTCGAACTTACAGTAATTGCAGACAGCTGGTGTTAATCACAATGCTATCAGTCTGCTGAGCCACCAGGCCCAGCCACTCATGGCATAGACCAGGGGTTGGCAACCTTAAACACTCAAAGAGCCATTTGGATCCGTTACCCACAGAAAAGAAAACACTAGGAGCCACAAAATCCCCTTTGACATCTAAAATGAAGATAACCCTGCATATATCTTTTTTTACCTTCATGCTATATATAAAAAAACGAGAGTGTGTTGCATTTATGAAATCAATGAACTGCTACAGAGAAAACAATTTTTTATTTCTTCATGCAACAAAAACATTTTGAACTCCGGAAAAAAAAAAAAAAGATGGGTTGAAAAGCTCAATAAATCACGTGCCGGTGGGTGTCGCACATTGGTGGTTGTGACTCATATTTTGAGCGACAGGGAGCCGCAGCAGAGGGATGAAAGAGCCACACATGGCTCCAGAGCCACAGGTTGCTGACCCCTGGCATAGACAATTTCTTCTCAATCGCTTCAGCAGTAGCTCAATCACGTTTCAACAGCGCAGTTGTCCCCACAACCTGTGTCAAGACCACCCCCCAGAAGGAGAATCCACCATATTGTAGGACCTCCTAGTTGGCAGCTGGTATGGTCAAGAAGTTTCTCTTGATGTTTGATGTCAAATTGACCTCCTCGTATTTTAACCTATTGTTTCTTCTCCTGCTTAGCCACTTCCTTTTAGAGAGACGACCCTTCAAATATTCGAAAACTGCTATCTGTGCTCCCTCCGTCTACATACCAGGGGTGGTATTCACTTACCTTCCCTACCGGTTCGCAAATGTGTACACGTGTGCGCATGTGCTCACTTTGCCTGCATGCGCCATCTTCCGCGCATGCACAAGACCTTCTGTGCATGCTCAATGCCTCGAAAACATGCAAAAGTGGGACATCATGATGTCTGTGCAGATGGGTAATCGCCCCTACAGGTTCGCCCGAACCGGATAGAACCAGCTAAATACCACCACTGCTACATACCATTCCTCACATTACTTGGTCTTCAGGCCCCTCATCTTCTTGTTAGCTCTCATATGAATTTGTTCCAGTTTATCGTTGACCTTTTTGAAGTCTGGTTCTGAGAACTGGGCACAGTATTCCAAGTGGGGTCTGATCCCAGGCACAGGAATATGGAGAAATGACTCCCATCTCTACGATCCTGTTAATATACACAGAAAAATGGCATTTGCCTTTTCAGCAAATGCATCACACTGTAGTTGACCATGCCAACCAGGCCTCTTAAGACATACAGGTAGCCCTCGATTTATGACCACAATTGAGCCCAGAATGTATGTTGCTAAGCGAGAAATTTGTTAAGTGAGTTTTGCCCCATTTTATTACTTTTCTTGCCACGTTTGTTAAGCAAATCACCTCAGTTGTTAAATTAGTAACACGGTTGTTAAGTGAAGCTTTAAGTGTTGACTTTGCTTGTCACAAGGTCGCAAAGGGGGAATCACAAGAGCCTGGGACTCTGCAACCATCATAAATATGAGTCAGTTGCCAAGCATCCGAATGTAAATCACGTCACAATAGTCATAGATGTGAAAAATGTCATAAGTCACTTTTTTCGGTGCTGTTGTAACTTTTTTTTTTAAGAATTTTTTTTATTTTTTTTAAAAAACAAAACCAAAACATTATCATTCCAAACAATTAAAGACAGTGTATCAGTCGGTAACATTTTTTTGCGCTCCTCCTCTCTTCAATTTATCACTAAACATGCTAGTTTATTTCCAAAAGTTTCAACATCCAATTATATCATAATTATCTCCAATTCTTATTCTCCATCCATTGATAAAATAAATCCCATATCAAATAGTATTGTCTATCTTCCTGCTCTCGTATTTCAAATGTCAGTCTACTCATTTCAGCACATTCCATCATTTTCTTAATAATTTCTTCATCATTAGGTAACTTTTCTCCTTTCCAGTTTTTAGCAAATGCAATTCTGGCTGCTGTCAAAAGATTCACAATTAAGTATTGCAGTTCTTTATTATATGTCTCTGATACGATCCCTAATAAAAATATCTCTGGTTTAAAGTCAATATGTCTCTTTATCATTTTTTCCAACCACGTGTGTATCTTAGTCCAGTATCTCCTTGCTTCTACGCATGACCACCACATGTGATAATAGGTTCCTGGGGTCTGATGACATTTCCAGCACTTCTCCGATTTACTCTGGAACATTCTGGCTAGCCTCGTCGGGGGTAGATGCCACCTGTAAAACATCTTATACAAATTCTCCTTATATGCTGTAGACATTGTTATTTTATAATTATGTGACCACAATTTTTGCCATTTCTCTAAATCAATACCATAGCCAACTTTCTTTCCCCATGCTATCATTGATTCTTTAACTTGTTCTTCTTCCAGTTTAACCTCTAATAAATAACCATATAGCTTTTTAATTACATGATCATCATAGCCCATTAAGATCTTATCTAAATTAGTCAAGTCATTATACAAACCTTCTTGTTTGAGATCTTCTCGATATCTAGAAAGTATTTGCATATATGAAAACTGCTATTGTAACTTTGAAGGTTCACTAAATGAACTGTTGTAAGTCGAGGACTACCTGTATATTACGGCTGATCTAGATCTTCCCCCAACCTATATTTCTGCCTTACATTTTTTTCTGACCAGATCCAAAACTTTATCTTTCTTCCTATTGAGTTTGGTTCAGGCCACAGGTCCAGCCTGACTAAACCTCTTTGAATCTTCTTTCACTTAACGTATTTGTCAACCCTCTCACTCCTGTGTCACTTTTATGATGTTCCCTCCTTAAAACATGAGATCCTCTCAACTTGTACTTCTCCACAAGCTGAAGTGTGATGCTACCCAGGGGTGAAATCTACTTACCTTCCTTACCAGTTTGGAAATGCACGTGCCACAAATCCTTTTGCGCATGCGCAGAGGGTAAAAAACAGGTTACTTCCTGGTTAAAACCAGGAAGTAATGACAACCGGGTGTGTGGGCAGAGCCTCGTGCTACCGTCGCTACCGGTTCTCCGAACCACCAGCCATCATTGCTACTGGTTCGGCTGAACCGGTCCAAACCAGTAGCATTTCACCCTGATGCTACCTGTACCTGAACATCCCATACCCCTCTTTGAAACCATGAACCAACACTTTTCAAATGCAGTCAATTGGCTAACTATAAATCCTTTGTCAGAAATATCATCCAGCTCATATTTTACCATTATATGAAGGATATATTATACCATACCTACTGCATTCCCCAATCCAGGGGTGAAATGCTACCAGTTCGCTCCGGTTCAGGCGAACTGGTAGTGATAAAAACTACAGGTTCGGGCGAACTGGTAGTTTAAAAAAGCTATGATTTGACGATCACCTGTGCCGCGTGGTTTAGCTTTGCAAGAAAGTAGGATTTCCTGCTTTCTAGCAAAGCTAAACCATGCGGCACAGCTGTTCCCACCCCCTCTATGTTCTACTTACCTTCCCAAGCCTCTTTTTGGTGCGTGCTGTGCATGTGTGCGCTTGCAGTACCCGCCAAAAGGAGGCTTGGGAAATTAAGTAAAACAGCGAGGGGGGGATCAGCTGTGCAGTGTGGTTTAGCTTCACTAGAAAGCAGGAAATCCTGCTTTCTAGCAAAGCTAAACTGCGCGGCACAGGTGATCGTCAGATTGTAGCTTTTTTAAACTATCGGTTCGCCTGAACCGGTAGTTAACTACCGGTTTGCCCAAACTGGTAGCTTTTTAAACATGCAGCGCACATTTGGTGTGCATTATGCATGTGCATGCAGCACATGTTTGGTGCACATTATCCATGCACGCGCAGCATATGTTTGGTGCGCATGCATGCACGCAGCGCACGCTTGGCGCGCAGAGCCCACGCGCGGCCAGCGAACTGGTAGCAAACCGGTTCAGATTTCACCATTGCCCCAATCTACTAAATTAGTAAACTCCACCAAAGAAATATGATTACATGCCATCAAGTTATTCTTGATTCTGCGTCACCATGTAAATTTACTCCGTGTCCAGATTTGGTCTGGCCAGTTTTGTTTGCAACAAACCCATGCCAACAATAAATTTATTTCATGCATACAATGCTATTCCCTGCCCAAGTTACTTTTCTAAGCATTCGTTTAGCTAAATAAAAAAAAAGTCTATCTGCAAATGATCAATGTTGAATGACAGATCTTGACTACAGCCCTAAAAATAGTAGCAAACATATCTCACCTCAACTCACAGGATGTAATGACATGTTCAGAACTGAACTGGTTATAAATATTTACTTTTCATGACTGAATCTAGGATTTTGACTGATGTAATCTTACATCCATTACATCACTGTCCAAATAAGTCTCTCATTTCAGGGCATGTTTGCAATGGGAGAGCCTGTATAATCTGCAATATACCAATAAAATTTCTGAATATAGAGCCTATGTTACAAAAGTCCAATCTCAGAATTGTATGTTTATTATTGTAGTGAAAAAGGATTATACCCTATAATTCAACTCCCAGGATTACTCAGCCAGAATGTAGCTGGGGAATTGTGGGAGCTGAAGTCTACACCACTTAATGTTGCTCAAAGTGGTATAGGAAGAAAAATCCAGTCTGGTTCCAATCCAGGAGAAAGGCGCTGAAAATAAAATGGAGGCTGACTGGCTGCAAGGAAAGAAGGTTTATTTGGTTTCCAGAAATTTGAGGGACAACAGCAATGTTTCTGGGTTGGCTGACCAAATAGCTGAGTGAGTGGATGGATCTTTATAGGTTTCTAATTGAGATGCTCCAGGGGGTTGTACAATATAGTGAGCCTTGTGCCTTTTGCTATTCTAATGGTGTTAGCTTAATCCTATTCTGTCCTAAAGGTCATGTAGATTTTAGGAGTCTTTGTTTTTCTACTTTTAATCCAGTGGTGGGTTTCAAATTTTTTTACTACCAGTTCTGTGGGCGTGGCTTGGTGGGCGTGGCAGGGGAAGGATACTGTAAAACCTCCATTCCCACCCCACTCCAAGGGAAGGATACTGCAAAATCCCCATTTCCTCCTGATTAGCTGGGACTTGGATGGCAGAGAATAGATGGGGGCAGGGCCAGTCAGAATTTTTACTACCGGTTCTCTGAACTACTCAAAATTTCCACTACCGGTTCTCCAGAACTGGTCAGAACCTGCTGAAACCCACCTCTGTTTTAATCCCTTCTGGGGGAGCTGGGCTGATGGCGTTTTGTTTATGAATAGGCTGGCCTGGATTTCTTAAGGGGCACAAAATATCCATCTCTAAAGACTTCGGGCATCTGCTGGAGGCTGTTTTGCTATGTAGAAAGACCGGCTGCTTTCTGCCTTTAAGACCATGTTTCTCTATTTCTCCTTAGGGGAAATATTCTATCCTGCCTTTCTTAATATTAAGAACAAAGAATATTTTAATCTGGGGAGGGGGGATTCCTATAGTGGGAAAACACGACTTTATGGGAAAGAATTAAAGATAAGAGATTGGATATCCATGCTACCTAGGGCAGGGTTCTGCAACCTTAAATACTGAAAGAGCCATTTGGACCCATTTCTCACAAAAAAAGAAAACACCGGGAGCCACAAAACCTGGGTGGGTGTGGCCAACTCAATGTCACTCACTTCCACCAGTCACATGACCCTCCCCCCCTAGCCACGCCTACCCAGCCCGTCATTAGGGTAGAGAACCAGTTGTTAAAACACTGGGAATCACAAAATACTTTTGACATCTCTCTCTCTCTCCCCCACCCTCTCTCTATCTCTCTATGTCACCCTCTCTCCCACTCTCTCTGTATCTCTCTGTCTCTGCCCTGACCGCTTCTCCATCCCCCGCCGTCGCCCTTACCTTGTCAGGCTAGGCGAGGAGTGACTGGGAGGGGAGGGCCAGCTAGTGGCGGGATCACTTGACAGGGAGCCACAGCAGAAGGTCCAAAGAGCCGCATGCGGCTCTGGAGCTGCAGGTTGCTGACCCCTGACCTAGGGTCTCTCAATCTGCCCTTTAAAAGAATGTGGAAGGTTATCTGTACTGTTTGTCAATGACGATTCGAGAATTGCACATCACACTGAGTTCAGACATGCAATGTTTCACCAGTAAAGCTTAGGATTTGAACATTTTTAGCCTACCCAGTCTCTTCTTTAAATGTTGGTTAGGATTATTTCTAGTACTGAGGAGAAATTTCCTGATAGTGAGAACAATTAACCAGTAGAACTTCAGAAACTGTAGGTGCTCCATCACTGGAGGTTTTTAAGAAGAGATTGGACAACCATGTATCCAGATTTATTTATTTATTTATTTATTTATTTATTTATTTATTTATTTATTTATTTATTTATTCATTCATTCATTCATTCATTCATTCATTCATTCATTCATTCATTCAATTTGTATACCGCCCTTCTCCTAGTGGACTCAGGGCGGTGCACAGCCAGAACTAAAACACATACCAATACAAAATTTAAAATTATTAAAAGAATTACATACTTTGGCCCAAATTTAAAATAATTCGAATTAAAACCCATTGACTATTAAAAGCTAAAAAACTAAAAAGATTAAAAAAGAGGGGGGGGTTTCACGCCAGCCCTGCTTGATAGAAAAGAAAAGTTTTCAGGGCACGGCGAAAGACCCGGAGATCCGATATCCTTCGTATCTCCGGGGGCAAATCGTTCCAGAGGGCAGGAGTTGCCACAGAGAAGGCCCTCCCCCTGGAGGTCACCAGCTGACATTGCCTGGCCGACGGCACCCTGAGGAGTCCCTCTCTGTGGGAGCGTACTGGTCGGTGGGAGGCTATCGGCGGCAGAAGGCGGTCCTGCAAATAAAGGATAGAATGATAGAAGGTCTGCTGCTTCTGCAGGGGGTTGGACTAGAAGACCTCCCAGGTCCCTTCCAACTCTATTGTTGTGTTAATAAACACTTTTACTACTGTTTGCCCTCATGATTATTTATTTGGTTAACAATCGCTAGCTGTTTGATTTTTTTTCTTGTTTGTGTTAATATGTTTTTATGAGGAGCTGGTTATCTTTATGGCAATTGTGATTCTACGTCTTGTGACAGAAACAATTCTATTGTGGACCGAAGGAGATATAGTTGCAGTTGTTTTCAAGTGCAAGACAGTTGTTAAATGACTTTTGCCTGATTTTATGATCTTCCTTGCCATAATTGTTAAGCGAACCATTGCAGTTGTTAAGTTAGGGTTAGGGTTACTAACCTAACTTAGGGTTTTCCACTACTGAGCAATACAATTGTTAAGTGAGTTTTACCTTGTTTTACAACCTTTGTTGCCACAGTTGTTAAGGGAATCACTACAGTTATTACATTATGAACATGGTTAAGTGAATCTGGCTTCTGCATTGACTTTGCTTGTCGGAAGGTTGGGGAAAAAAACCCCACATGACTCCAAGACTCTGCAACCGTCATAGGTATGAGTCAGTTGCCAAGTGTCTGAATGTTGATCGTGTGCTCGTGAGAATGCTGCAATGGTTGTAAGTGTGAAAAAACGGTTGTAAATCATTTTTTTCCCCAGTGCGATTATAACTTTGAATGGTCACTAAATGAATGTTTGTAAGTCGAGGCCCACCTGTATAGCTAAATCATGGCATATACCAGTGATGGTAACCTTTTCCAGACCGAGTGCCCAAAGCGCTCGCGTGCTCGAACCCCCAAAATGCAATGTGTGTGTGGCCCCCACGTATGCAACCCCTACGCATGCGTACACGGTCTGCTTGCACACACCCTGCCCCCCCACATGCACGTGTGGGTCCTGCATGCGCCACACCCCTGCGCATGCATGGCAGAGACCCGAAGACCAGCTGGCCGATGAGAGGTCTACGCACATGCGCAGCGGAGCTGAACTGGGGCGACGGCTCACATGCCATCAGAGAGGGCGCTGCGTTCCACCTCTGGCACATGTACCATAGATTCGTCATCGCAGGCATATACCGTACATTTTTCATTTATCCTGGTCTCTTATTTCCTTTCTTTCATGTACTGGTTTTCTATTCTAAAATATAGTTTGTAAACCTTGGGGCATAGATTTGTGTTCCTAAACTCATGAATTACTAATAAATCCTTATCATCATTTCTTCATATTATCATTTGCCGACTCTGAAGTCAAAAAGGAAAACAGGAAAGTGGCTTTTAAATTTTGGTTAAGGTTGCAGATTAAGATTTAAATCCCGCACATCTGTAGGTTATTTGAATACCTGTGGATTATTAATGGTTTTAATAAATGAAATGAGTTATCTTTAAAGTACCAGAAGAGAGATATGTTGTTTCTATGGTTCTAATATTGTCCAGTCTAAATCATGATGGCACCAATTAAAGGCACAATATATGGTTGCCTTCATTACACAAATCAGTGTCTGGGATACTGAGATCTGCAAATCAGTGATGGGATTCAAATTTTTTTACTACTGATTCTGTGGGCATGGCTTGGCTTGGTGGGCATGGCTTGGTGGGAATGGCAGGGGAAGGATACTGTAAAATCTCCATTCCCTCCTCATTCCGGGGGAAGGTTACTGCAAAATCCCTATTTCCTCCCGATCAGCTTGGACTCGGGAGGCAGAGAATAGATGGAGGAGTGGCCAGTCAGAGTTGGTATTTACCGGTTCTCCGAACTACTCAAAATTTCTGCTACCGGTTCTCCAGAACTGGTCAGAACCTGCTGAATACCACCTCTGCTGCAAATGAAAAAAAAGTAAAAACCATTAGATTTATTTATTTTTTTACACCAGTGCCCCTGAGAAGAGGCAAGTGTTCTCTTTTCAACATATTTTTGCCTTAATGCTAGCTACTGACTGCCTGTTCTGCTGAATTAAGGCTATTTTTTTCCCCTTACTTGTTCAGAATAAGACAGAAGCAAAACTGCCATAGTCTTCGTGAAGATTTCTACTTAACAAGGGCAGACTATGGCTTCAGGGGTTCAAAAGAAACGTTCTTGGCTTTTTAAATGTTTGATTTTTAAAAGATACAATAGAATTTATTTTGGGCTGAGCTTCCTCCTCCCCAACTACGTCAGAAATTATAAAGCTAAACATGAAAAGGGAAACTTAAAAGCAGGATCAACTTCAGGAAAAGTAGCTTGCTTATAGCTAATGAAACAGAAAGTCAAATACCTTCCTAGTCCTTCCCTTAAGCTTACTGCTAATTCTCCAGCTATCTGAACTTGTGGTAACAGTTCTTGCTAAGTCTTGGCCTGGACTTTCATTTCATCTTATCTCTCTGACTCAGCTTGGGAGAGGCCCTTAATGGAATGAACAGCTAGAAGCCAGGTTCTATAGTAGACCAACGTTTCTCAACCTTGTCAGTTTTAAGATGCGTGAGTGTTAACTCCCAGAATTCCTAGCTGGAGAATTCTGGGAATTGAAGTCCACACAAGTTGTTGAGGTTGATCGACATGGCTCTAGAAGTCCAGAGAATTTGCTTGAGCAGGCACACTTAATAAAGAGTGACTTGCAGCCCAGTCTATTCTTATTAGGACTTAGGTTGTGCTGTTGTGCTGACATGCAGCCACTAGCTAGCCATCCATCCAGCCAACTGCTCTACTAAATATGTGGCTCAGAACACTTGTTATGGAGCAATGGGATACGTCTCAGCCAGCGGTGGATTTCACATTATGCGCACGCACACACACTAACTTTATGCGCACACATGCCTGCCTTCCACGCATATGCTTGGCCTCAAAAACGTGCCTAAATAGGATAGCATAGAGCCAGGGCGGGTGGGCAGGCCCACCCGCGATTTCTGCTATCGGTTCGGGTGAACCGGTCCAAACTGGCTGAATACCACCTCTGGTCTCAGCCACATCACACCTGCTCTCTCCAGAGCAAAGCTTCTAGGATGGTCCAAGAGTTACGCGACCTTAAAGCAATAAAATAGTTGGTCCCGACGGAAGGTCAAGAAAGCCACATACCTTGGTCCCCCAACTGTTGTGAATGTTGCGGTGGGGAAAATCGGAGGAGGAAGGAGTATTGAATATCTTTGCCACCTCAAGTTATTTATAAAAATAATAGAGGCGGGTATAAATAAGTACATTTTAAAATATCACAATTTCACTCCATTTTGCCAACTCTCTTCATTTACAGCCTAAAGTGACTCCTTCATTAGGCCTAAGAATAGAGGCAGCTCTGAATATTGTTAGCTTGGAGTCTCTTAGTTAATTTTTTAACCATTGTTAGGTAAGTACAAAATGATAAAACTTCTACCCTCAAAACGACGCTATAGGGCACTGCACACCAGAATAACTAGACACAAGGACAGTTTTTTCCCAAATGCCATTACTCTGCTAAACAACTAATTCCCACAACACTTTCAAACTATTTACTAAAACTGTATTACTATTCTTCTTCTCATCCTTCCTATTACCTATCTCCTCCCACTTATGATTATAACCATGTTGCTTGTATTTTTACGATTTATATTGTTCTGTTGTTTCCTACTATGATTTGATTGCTTATTAGTAACCTATGACTATCACTAAGTGTTGTATCTTATGATTCTAGATGAATGTATTTTCCCCCTCTATTTTTTCTTTTTTTCCCTTTTATGTACAGAGAGCATATGCACCAAAGACAAATTCCTTGTGTGTCCAATCACACTTGGCCAATAAAGAATTCTATTCTATTCTGTTCTGTTCTGTTCTGTTCTGTTCTGTTCTGCTCTGCTCTACTCTACTCTACTCTACTCTACTCTACTCTACTCTACTCTACTCTATTTCTATATATTCAGAATAATAACAATAATAACAACCACCAATAGTATTACTAATAATAATAGGTACCTTGGTACAATCCCAAAACTACTGGAGCACCACTCGAACGCAATAGGCATTGACAAATTTGCCATCAGTCAATTGCAGAAGGCAGCTTTACTTGGAACAGCTTCCATCTTGTGACGATATCAGTAACACCGTCAAACATCCAGATCTACCTATCGATCGGTAGACAAAAATGCCAAACCCACTCTGCTGTTCTGTTGTTGTTGTTGTTATTCATCGCACAGTCAGCAAGATCTTGCTGACTGTGCGATGAATAACAACAACAACAACAGAACAGCAGAGTTGGAAGGGACTTTGAAGGTCTTCTAGTCTAGCCTCCTGTTCACGTAGGAAACCATATACCATTTCAGACAAACTGATTGTCTAATCTCAACTTCCAATGTTGGAGCACTCACAACTTCTGGAGACAAGTCATTCCACTGATGAATTGTTCTGACTGTCAGGAAATTTCTCCTTAGTTCTAGGTTGAGTCTCTCCTTGATTAGTTTCCATCCATTGCTTCTTGTCCTGCCTTCAGGTGCTTTGGAGAACAGATGAACCCCCCCCCCTCATCTATGTGATCCATTGAAACTGAAGAGGAAGATTTAAAACTTCTGTTGGTCCATGCAAACAAAGAAAATAGAGGGAATATGTTGTCCCCTTCTTTTCTTAGAAATATCAGCTATCCCTGACATTAAAAAACCTAACAAAAATAGTGTACCTCAGTTTTTTAGTGCAACACAGTTGCAATGTATGGCTGTGAAAGTTGGACCATAAGAAAGGCTGAGCGCCAAAGAATTGAGGCCTTTGAACTATGATGCTGGAGAAGATTCCTGCGAGTCCCTTGGACTGCAAGGTGATCAAACCGGTCAGTCCTAGAGGAGATCAATCCTGAGTGCTCTTTAGAAGGCCAGATCCTGAAGATGAAACTCAAATACTTTGGCCATCTAATGAGAAGGAAGGACTCACTGGAGAAGAGCCTGATGCTGGGAAAGATTGAGGGCAAAAGAAGAAGGGGAAGACAGAGAACGAGGTGGCTGGATGGAGTCACTGAAGCACTCGGCATGAGCTTAAATGGACTCCAGAGGATGGTAGAGGACAGGAAGGCCCGGAGGAATGTTGTCCATGGGGTCACTATGGGTTGGACATGACTTTGCAACTAACAACAAGTGGACCTCAGTAAAATTGGTAGCCTTGCGTAGTTTGGGAATAATTATACTGTATAGCTGAATTAAGAAATGAAAACTATGTTTTATCCCTGCAGAGAAATATTTGAAAACAGAGGAAAAAAAAACTGTAAAATATCTGAGTTCTATGGAAGCCAAAGCAAGAAGTAATCTTGAAACACGTTTTTGATTCAAATGAGTGCCAGAATGCATTAGAGTTCATTTTCAAGTAAAAAATGCTGTGGAAATAAATAATTCTAGGAAAGGCAGAATTGCATACCCGGTGGCAACATAATTTATATCAGGAATTTAAATCTGGATATGACTGCATTGATTGTTGCTTCCTGCAAGAAGGCATGACTGTATTTGGGGTTGGTTAGAAACGTTGCTAGGAACTAGAGCTTTAAAAGGTGTGGTTGTAAATAGCATTATACTAGTGCAGGGGTCGGCAACCTTAAACACTCAAAGAGCCACAAAGGTCCTACCCGGAAGCCCCCCATTCAATTCTGGAGCTAACCAGAAGTCCGGTTCCCTCATCATAGTCTCCTCCTAGCATGGCATCCTTTTTCCTCTACCTGTCCTAACCAAAAGCCCTATTCAAATTGTGGAGCCAACAGGCGAGAGAGAGCTGCAGCAGAGGGATGAAAGAGCCACATGTGGCTCCAGAGCTGCGGGTTGCTGACCCCTGTACTAGTGTAAAGAGATGTCCTTGGTTCTCCTCTTCTGGCTTTCTCATCTTGAGATCCTCTCAGAACCCTCTTATAATCAAGCCTCTCCATTCCCATTGTAAATAGAGACATCGCTGTCTTTGCAATATTCCATTCACTGTGCCTGGCAAGTAACGCAGCTCTTGAAAAGGCAGGAGTAGACCAAGGCCAAGGTTGATGCCTTCCCTCCCTGCACCTGAGTTCAGGATGGTGAAACTGACTGCACTTGCGCTGCATCTTATTAAAAAGCAAAATCTTTTGTCGGCTGCAAGATGGAAAATATTGATGACTGATGATGACGACTTTAACATTGGAAAATGACTTGACGGCACATTATCACTTTGGAAAGGTGCTGTATAAATTTATTTAATAAACACATTGAAATCCCTTGATTATTATTATTGATGATTATTAATGATTATTATTACCGTGTTTCCCTGAAAAGACAACCGTCTTATATTTTTTTGAACCCTGAAATAAGCGCTTGGCCTTATTGCCATGCGCTCAAAAGCCCGATTGGGCTTATCATCAGGGGATGTCTTATTTTGGGAGAAGCAGGGTATTATACATATTACTATAACCATCTTGCTTGTATCTTTCAACTTATATTGTTTTTATTTGTTTCCTAGTATGCTTTGATAGCTTATTAGTAACCTTGATTATCACTAAGTGTTGTATCTTTTTATTCTTGATGAATGTATTTTAGAATAGAATAGAATAGAATTTTTTATTGGCCAAGTGTGATTGGACACACAAGGAATTTGTCTTGGTGCATATGCTCTCAGTGTACATAAAAGAAAAGATCAAGAATCATAAGGTACAACACTTAATGATAGTCATAGGGTACAAATAAGCAATCAAATCATATTAAGAAACAGTCAATATAAATTGTAAGGATACAGGCAACGAAGTTACAGTCATACACCCATAAGGAGATGGGTGATGGGAACGATGAGATGATTAATAGTAGTGTAGACTTAGTAAATAGTTTTAGTCTCCTTATGTACACTGAGAGCATATATACCAAAGACAAATTCCTTGTGTGTCCAATCACACTTGGCCAATAAAGAATTCTATTATTATTATTTTTTGGCCACCATAGGCTAACATGGCTCTCTTCTGCATCTAGTGAACAAAAAGCTTGGTTTGGCAATGGAAGATAAATCTGTCACACACGAAGAGGGGTCCTATTGCCCAATAGCCACCCTTCTTAAGGGGCATCTGCCTGGAATGCACACAGAATTGTCTTAAGTCAGGGGTCTGCAACCTTAAACACTCAAAGAACCATTTGGAGCCGTTTCCCACAGGAAAAAAAAAAACACCAGGAGCCACAAAACCCTTCCCGTGCCTGACTATTTCTTGAGCGGCCACAAAACTAGCATTTGTAGTTGAATTAAATGTTCTATTTTCTTCTGAAACTTTTCTTTTCTTGGATTTATCTATGGTTGGCCTACCGGGGGTTGAAAAGGTCAATAAATCACGTGCCGGCGGGTGTCGCACATTGGTGGTTGTGACGCCTACTTTGAGTGAAAGGGAGCTGCAGCAGAGGGGTGGAAGAGCCACATGCGGCTCCAGAGGCGCAGGTTGCTGACCTCTGGTCTAAGCGAAGAGGGCATAGTATAACCAGGGGATGGGGAGGGAAGGGAAAGGAAGGGAAGGAAGAGCCTTGGTAGTACAGTGGTTTAATGCACCCTGTTATTAACACAGCTGCCTGCAATTTCTGCAGGTTCAAATCTTACCAGGCTCAAGGTTGACTCAGCCTTCCATCCTTTCTAAGGTAGGTTAAATGAGGACCTAGTTTGTGGGGGCAATAAGCTGACTTTGTATAAATATACAAAAAAAGGATGAAGGCTATTGCTTAACGCATTGTAAACTGCCCTGAGTCTCCGGAGAAGGGCGGCATATAAATCAAATTAAAAAAAAAAAAAAAGTACACAAGCTACCGGGGGGAGGGGGGGGGATATGGGATAAAGCAAGCAAGAAAGTTCGGATGCACACTCATCCCTCTGAAGCCCATCTTTATTAAACAGACCAAGATAACGAATTCTCCACGACGATTATTTCTCATTTGCCATTTCTTTTTTTTGCACGTACACGGTCATTGGGTTTTTGCAACTGTCTGTAGCCCTTTAGAAGCCATAAATCAGGATGCAAATGGTGACCTTCACAGGGAAGAAGACATGCCTATTATCAGATGCCTAGTGTGTTCTCGCTATTATAATGCCCCGTAATTTTCTGGGAAGTCCAAAGGTGGTGGTGGGGTGGGGAAACTTCTCAACTGAAACAGCTGGCCTGGGGGGAAAGACAAGAGCGGGGAGATCGACCCCCCACCCACCCACTCCAAGCTATTTTCAATTTCAGCGCCAGGTGAATAATTCCCCCACACACACCTTTAAATCCCAAATTCTTCGATCCTTTTTTTGGGGGGTGGGTGGGGGGATCATTTTGGGTAGGATGTTATTTCACAAAACGCCTTTATGTACCATTCCCCCCACCTCCCCTTTCTCTGCGGAGGCTTTTTTTTAATTTATTTTTCTGCTGGGGGAAGGAAAAAAAAAGGATCGCAGGAATCGCCGGGGTTGAGTAAGGGAAAAAGACCATCGGGAGAGGCGCCGCTTCCCCTCCTCCTCCTCCTTCTGTTTTTCTTCCTTTTTGCCTGCTCGGCGGACGTCGGGGGACCAGTTCCCACTCCGGTCCGAAGCGGGAGCGGCCGGCCGAGAAAGAAAGAAGGAAGGTAGGAAGGAAGGAAGGAGAGAGAGAGAGAGAGAAAGAGAGGAAAGCGAGCCCTCCAGCGGCGGGCGGGGAGGGCCGGGCCGCAGCCGGAGACAGAGAGAGAGAGAGCAGGCGGCGGAGGGAAAAGAAGGAAGCGGGAGGACAGGAAGGAAGGGAGGGAGGGAGGGAGGGAACCAGGCGCAGCGGCGGCGGCGGCGGCGTCCAGGACAGGGAATTAAAATGGCCACCAGCAGCTGGAACCGGAGGAGGAGAAGCAGCAGCAGCAGCAGCAACCGCGGGAAGAGCGCCGCCTTCCTTCTCACCTCCCGGGATTCTCCGCTCGGCCAAGCCGGGCCTTGATTGATGAGCTGGGAGCTGCCAGCCGAGGGGAGCCGACGGCGGGGGGCGCTGCCTCCTCTTCCTCCTCCTCCTCCTCTTCCTCCGCCTGAAATCGCCCCCTTCGCCTGGGCTGCAGCCGAGCCGTAAGGGGGAGGCGGACACAAGCCGCCCTTCTCCCTCCCTCCCTCCCTTCCTTCCTTGCGCCTTTGCCTCCAGGTCCAGCCCGGACGCCCCTCGGTGGACCCCCGCATGCCGTCCTGAAGACACCTCCCCCTCCCTCCGGTGAGGGCAGCGCATCCAGGCCGGCTCTCTCCCCCCCCAACCCACCCACTCCTGACCGCGGCCGGAGCAAGACCACCGTGGGGGCCGCCCCACGCCTCGGGTGAGTTCTGCTCCCTCCGGCCGGGCTGCCTTGGGACGTGGGAGGGCTGGGTGGGTGGGAGACCCTCCGCTGGCTGGGTGCCCCCCCCCAGTTCTCTCTTTCTGTCCCCCCCCCCCTCTTAATATTCCCTAGGCCGCGGCGGCGCTCCGAGCTTTCCTTCGCCTTCTTCCCAGAGATGCTGCTGCTGCTGCAGCGGCCGCTTGCTGCTTCCTGACCTTTTTTCCCCTCCCCATCTTTCCCCCTGCAAGTCCCGCTGCCTTGGGCTGCGCTGCTTTTCCTCCTTCCCGGTCCAGGGTTTTTTTTTTCTTGTGGGGAGACAGTTATTTGTGCTTTAATCTTTGGCTCTCCAGCCCGAAGAAGAGAAAGTGTGTGTGTGGGGGGGGGAGGGAAAGGGAGAAATAATAATAATAATAATAATAATAATAATAATAATAATAATAATAATAATTGATGATGATGATGATGATGATGATGATGATGATGATGATGATGGTGGAAAGGAAGCCTTCCGCAGGCAGGGAAAGAGCCCAGGTTTCCCGATGGATGGATGGATGGATGGATTCATCGTGTTAAGAAAAACCCAAAAGGGTTTCGTTTCCTCTTCTGCTTTAAAACCAAAGTACCACCGCCTCTCTTGTTATTTTTATTTTTATTTTATTTTCCTCTGCCGGATTTTGGAAAAAACTGCCCAGGGATGGAAGGCCTGCATCGCCACGAATGGTGAAAAAATAGCCAAGCCCCAAATAAATCAAAGCTTGAGGGGGGGGGTTGTTTCTCCACTGATCTCTGGGGACGGAGACGGGAGGGATGGACAGATGATCCTGGTTTGTAAGAAGTGGGGGGGGGGAATTGATGCTTTGCTGGAAGAGGCGTTCAAAAGCTTTCCTCCCTCTCTCTCTCTCTCCTTGGCCCTGCGGTTGAATATATATGTATCTTCATTCCAAAAAAAAAGGAAAAAAAAATTCACTGCGTGCCGCCTTTATCTTTGTTAAACTTAAGGATGCTCGGTTTGGTTGGCTTAGTAGTGGTTTGTGGTGGTGTTATTATTATTTTAAAGCTGTTCGTTTTAGATCTGGAGAAAGGAGAAGGTTTCTTTCTAGCTGCTTCTTTTCTATACTCAATCCATACTTTCCCCAGCAGGAAAGGCAAATAACAAAAGGTATCCAATCCCAGTGCGATTATAGAAGTGTCTTGTTTTGGGTTTTTATATAATGGTTTTACATGACAGATCTATAGCGTGGGGTGGGAGGTGGGCCAGATACATCGATGTGAAAAGGTACACGGGGTGGGGGGGGGGAAGAGAGTGAAGGCGTATTGTCAAGGAGAAAGTCACTAGCCGCTAGGAACAAAGGTTGGCTTTAAAAGAAAGAAAGAAAGAACGTGTTGTGCACGGATGAATAATCCTCTTAGTATCTTCTCTTAGAGAACCTTTATAATGCTTCGCTGTCAGGAGAGATCTCTTGGCTTTCGATTTCAGGGGGTCTGTTTCTGATTCCACAGAGAACTTTTTGGAGATCATTTGACTGTTTTTCTGAAGCATGTCATGTAAATATAGTAAGGCAACTCCTGCACGTTTGTTTTGCAGTGGGTTTCATAACCCGGTGGGAAGGTTTCATTGTGTATGAACCTGCAATGACTCTAAGGCTGAATTTTCACCGGGGAGGGGGAGGGCAGGGGGAGATTGATTGACCTCTCCTAGTTTTGTTTAATATTCACAGGGGTAGAAGGGATGCAAAACCGGCTATATACGATTTTTGCTACCCCTGGGTCTCTGAGATAATAGATAAAACAGAGCTGAATCATATAGGGTATCGCTTACACTGGGAAGCTATCAAAAAAATCCAGTACAAAAGCAGGGTTATAGGTATGGCTGGCTTTTATCCCTGCTTCTTTGTTTTAATGGGTTCCAATTCTTAAAAGCAATCATTTCAAAATATCAAATATTTCCGAAGAGGTAATACATCCAATTTTAAAGGCTAGAATGTTTGAACTGGGGGACGGAGATAGGCAAGTGGTGTCAAAACTTGGATGCATTTTTTTAATCATGGTTAAAATAAAAGTAAGGCTCTATGGCTCGGTGAAGTTCCCTGGAGGGTCTTTGCAATGCAGCCTGGTATAAAATGTATAGATAACAGCTTCCCATATATATTATCCGTGAAAAACAGCACTCGTCAAATGTATTCTTCAATTGCATTTAGATATAAACAGCTTAAGTGCATGATCTGAACTTTCCAAGATGTTTCTTTTTAACGTAGTAGAAAATGCTGCTTCCCATTGAAATATAGTTGAATATGCTTGATTAGATTGAAAGAGTAAACGGTATGTGAAACTTATTTAAGGAAGGGGACAAATCGCTAAACGGAATTGTGAACATTTGTGACTTGTCTTTCGTGGCTGCAGCACCTCATTCAGGATTACCATATTTCACAGGTGATCAAACGTTTCTGTTAAACCGTTTTGTGGAGAGAAGGCACTTATTATTATTATTATTTTCATTCCACCAATATTTACCTATTTTGTCGTGAAACTGTAATGAGAAGCAGCAGCAGAAAACACGTGGGCAGAATAGTGATGGTGCATTTCATTGTAATTAGAAGAAAATTCATATGTTCTCTGATATTCTCCATGATTTTAACCAGAGAAATGGATATTTGAGGAGTTTAGAATCGCTGTGTAATTTCAATTCAATTCTGTAAGAATATAAGGCAAACATACTGCTGTTTTGCTTATTTATTGAATAGTTTCAGCACTTTATAGGGGTTTTTTTGTTGTTGCAAAAATGTACTGCAATGATGATTCGGAATAAAATGTTGGTTGAGGGTCATCAAATCTATATAAATCTGTAAAGTTACACAGATAGTCCTCCACTTACGAATACAGCTAAGCCCAATTTTCTGTTGCTAAGCAAGGCCATTCTTCAGTGAATTTTGCCCCATGATTTAATATTTTTTGCCACAGTCGTTAAGTGAACCACTGCTCATTAAAGTGAATCTGACTTCCCCCATCTGTCGTAAACCAGCTGGAAAGGTTAAGAATGTCCAGATTTCGATCACATGACCATGGGGATAAGTTGCATTGCTTGTAAGTGAGAAAACTAGTTATATGTCATTTTTTAAAGTGACTTTGAACAGTCACTACACAAAGGTTGTAAGTTGAGGACTACCTGTATTATGAGTCCAAGGACTGATCCAGCTAGCCCTTTACCGACTACTCAAAGTTTCAGAATCAGTTCATTCCTAACCTTTGGAACATTTTTTATCATTCAGCCTGGGAATTGCTTGGAACTAAAGCTGGAATTTTCTGCCTACAAAGAATTGTCAAACATTGAGCTCATCATGTAATGTGGTGTATCAGCAATCAAGATAACAATGCAAACTTTATTTTTTAAAACAAGAGATGAGAATTGTTGGGGAAGTCAGAGATGCATAGAACTATTGCATTGGCAGTATAGATGTATGTGCAAATTGAGGTTCCTCCTTGCACTTGTGTGTGTATGATTATAGCACAGGGGTCAGCAACCTGCAGCTCTGGAGCCGCATGTGGCTCTTCCACCCCTCTGCTGTGGCTCCCTTTCACTCAAAATATGCGTCACAACCACCAATGTGTGACACCCGCCGGCACGTGATTTATTGAGCTTTTCAACCCCCGGTAGGCCAACCATGGATAAATCCAAGAAAAGAAAAGTTTCAGAAGAAAACAGAACATTTAATTCAACTACAAATGCTAGTTTTGTGGCCGCTCAAGAAATAGTCAGGCACGGGAAGGGTTTTGTGGCTCCCGGTGTTTTCTTTTCTGGGGGAAACGGGTCCAAATGGCTCTTTGAATGTTTAAGGTTGCAGACCCCTGGCTTAGACAATTCTGTGTGCATACCAGGCAGATGCCCCTTAAGAAGGGTGGCTATTGGGCAATAGGACCCCTCTTAGTGTGTGACAGATTTATCTTCCATTGCCAAACCAAGCTTTTTGTTCACCAGATGCAGAAGAGAGCCATGTTAGCCTATGGTGGCCAAAAAATAATAATAATATAATATAATTGTGGCTTCTGGTGTTTTCTTTTTTGTGGGAAAAGGGTTCAAATGGCTCTTTGAGTGTTTAAAGTTGCAGACCCTTGCAGACCCTTGTTATAGCAGAATCTGTATGTATGTGTAGATGCAGATAGACACACTGCTAACACAGTATAGATCAGTGTTTCCTGACCAAGATATATGGACTTCCAACTCCCAGAATTACCCAGCCAGCTGGTAAGATTTGTGGATAGGTACTACAATTCTTACATCTTGGATGGTAGCTCTATTGAAATACTGTATATAATGTTTTTCAGAATCAAAATATTATTTCTAGTGCCTATTCTATGACATTTACTTTTTCATATTCCTGCTTTGTTTGAAAATGAATTAGATATAATGTTACATTCAATCAGACTTGAAGTAGGTGCTTCTATGATCATTAGGTAAAGGAACTATATACAGAACTGTTAAAGTGGATAGGAAGATTTAGTAAAACATTAAAAATGGCTAAAAGAAATTGTGGAAAACTTAAACTGCAGTTTATTGATTTGAATTATCAGACATGTAGCAATAACTGTACTAAAGTATTACTAAATTGGTATTGGATACAAATAATTGAAATCTATGGAATGGTGCAAATGGTTGCAACTTTACAACTCAGTTCCTAAGTAGTTCTATTTGGGTAAGAAATTTGCCCAGTTTAGTAGAACTTTTTTTTTTTTTGAAAACCATATTCACACTCTTATAGTTCTTTTATGCAACATACATTGGATTGCAGTTTTCGGCTCTTCCATTGCTTCCTTTAATATACACTGACAGCGTTTCGAACTTCCTTGTTTTTTAAAACCATTCCTTTGATTCTTTTACTTTTTGTCAGATTTCGAGATCTATTCCCGCAAATGTATACTGAAAAAAAATAGTTGCTTAATTTCTGGGTGTAACTGTTAAAATAAATGGATGCAAATTATATGCATTGAAGCTCAGCATGTATTGTCGTAACGATTATCCATTTTTTTTCTGACTTCCCCTTCTTCAAATCTTGATTATAATGATGACAGCAGCAATCTGTAGTAGAAATCTGGAGCAATCATGTCTGTCTGTGCTGGTGTTTGACCGTAATAAATATTTGATTTGATTTGATCTTGATTTGAAACATGTCTGCTTGCATTGCTGGTTTGAATGAATTCGTAAGAATTTGGTAAATGTCTGTGGAGATTTTCAGTCATCCAGATCACAGTTGTCCCAAAGGTGCTTTTTCAAGAGGCAGCTGGACTTTCTGGTTTTTCCTTGAAGGCATTTTGTTTCTCATCCAAGAAGCCTCTTCAGTTCTGACTGAATGGTGGAGGATGGAAAGATTTATATTCCTTGCCGTCATCTCAACATTAGCACTCTTTTTGAGAGTCACTGAGGCCACTTGGAGGTTTATCTGACCCCTCAGGGTGACCTGAATAGTGCAAATGGGTGTGGAAGCTTATTGGAATTGCTGAAAGGAGTTGTGTTGTTGTATCTGTTGAGAGAGAGCTGTTCAATCTTGATGTAGATGGCCTCTTTGCTCTTCCATCCACATTCCTTACAGATTCGGTAGAAAGCTCCAAAGTTTGCTAATGATGGTTAACCAATAAAGACCATTTTTTGTTTAAAATTATGCAGCTCAAGAGTCTCAACGCACGTTACAAAGTGATACGATACTTGTTTCTTCCAGTCAACTTAATTGAGATTTTTAAAGCAGGTACATAAAGCAGATGTTTATCCTACTGCAGGTTACAATAAAAATAAAATGTTGAATTATTGAATTGAATTATTTCAATGTTACCATTGAAATAAAACGTGTTTCGGTCCTTCTCTTGGGATATGGGGAAAGTATGTAGTTGCTAAATGTATTAGTACTTCTGGATTCTTTTTATTTGCTTAAAGTAAGTTTTAGGATATAGTCAAGGCTATGGTTTTCCCAGTTGCAATGTATGGACCATAAGGAAGGCTGAGCGCCAAAGAATTGAGGCTTTGAACTATGATACTGGAGAAGACTCCTGCGAGTCCCTTGGACTGCAAGGCGATCAAACCGGTCAGTTCTAGAGGAGATCAACCCTGACTGCTCTTTAGATCCTAAAGATCCTTCTCCAGATCCTGAAGATGAAACTGAAATACTTTGGCCACCTAATGAGAAGGAAGGACTCACTGGAGAAGAGCCTAATGCTGGGAGCGATTGAGGGCAAAAGAAGAAAGGGACGACACAGAACGAGGTGGCTGGATGGAGTCACTGAAGCAGTCGGTGTGAGCTTAAATGGACTCCAGAGGATGGTAGAGGACAGGAAAGCATGGAGGAAAGTTGTCCATGGGGCTGCTATGAGTATTTAAAATTGTGGTCTCTCATGTCCACTTGGAACTTTTGAAATGAGCTTTGGTCAATAGCAGTGTTTCTTAACCTTTTGAACTTGGAGATGTTTGGACTTCCACTCCCAGAATTCCCCAGTCAGCCATGCATCTTCCAGTTCATAAGGTTGAAAAGCACTGATCTATAATGTCCATAATTTAACAATTCCTTATTCTGACAGACCTTGGGCTGACTTTCTTTCAGTTGTAAAACGTGGTAGCAATACTTTAGTGATACTTTACTTTGTTGGCAAGTGTCATTGAGCAGAAGGTTGTTCTTGAACCTTTTAATCTGTGGTGATTGCTAAATAGAAGACGAAAGATTTTGGTGCAGTTATTTAGAATGTTTCTGGATGAAAATTCACAGTGAATGTGATGAAGCATTAAACCCTCCCCCCCCCCGTCAACATATTTTTATGAAAGTGGATTTGTAGCACTTATTACAGCCAACATCAAACATTGAAATAAAGTCC
The DNA here is from genome assembly GCF_059756535.1 of Pantherophis guttatus. Classification (NCBI taxonomy): domain Eukaryota; kingdom Metazoa; phylum Chordata; class Lepidosauria; order Squamata; family Colubridae; genus Pantherophis; species Pantherophis guttatus. The sequence goes on along the minus strand of NC_142070.1, from coordinate 12,656,401 downwards.
AGATAACATTTAACAAAACTGGGGGGCGGGTGGGGGTGTCGATGAAATATATTGTCCTGTGCAAACTGGTAAAACATATTGAGATTTATACTACACATGTTAAATGTAATGAAAAGAAAGAATATTATGCTTTATTTTACTATTCCTTTTACTCTTCCTCCCTAATGTGATAATTTTTTCATAGTTTAAAAAAATTGCTCGATGTTCTGTGGTCTTGAAAAGGCTTAAGCGATGCTGAGCTGCAGAATTAGATCATGAAAAAATAAGGGGAAGATTAGTATTTAATGTATGAGAATGTTTAATGTTCCATTGCATTTATGCTCTTGAAATAATTCTTATTTGAATGTTTCCTCAAGATATCTCAGGTAATTTGTGCAGGGTTTTTTGTATGAACTAACTTCCTTCCTTCCTTCCTTCCTTCCTTCCTTCCTTCCTTCCTTCCTTCCTTCCTTCCTTCCTCCCTCCCTCCCTCCCTCCCTCCCTCCCTCCCTCCCTCCCTCCCTTCCTTTATTTTTATAAATATCTTGGACTGAGAGAGAGTGACAGACCCAAAGTCACCCACCTAGCTTTTAAGGCAGGACTAGAACTCACCCTCTCCTGGTTTCACAGTCTATACTGGTCCTTTAACTATTAGACCAACTACTAAAGGTAAAGGTTCCCCTCTCACATATGTGCTAGTCATTCCCGACTCTAGAGGGCGGTGCTCATCTCCGTTTCAAAGCCAAAGAGCCAGCGCTGTCCAAAGACATCTCCGTGATCATGTGGCCGGCATGACTAAATGCCAGAGGCGCACGGAATGCTGTTACCTTCCCACCAAAGCATTTTTTACGTGCTTTCAAACTGCTAGGTTGGCAGAAGCTGGGACAAGTAACGGGAACTCACCCCGTTACGCGGCACTAGGGATTCGAACCGCTGAACTGCCGACCTTTCGACTGACAAGCTCAGTGTCTTAGCCACTGAGACACCACGACCCTCTAGACCAACTACTAGGCCAAACGTATTGTATAGACTACTGCAACACGCCACGCATGATGCTGGCCCCAGAAGAGCATTTGGAAACCAACTGGTGCAGAATCCTGCCAAATCATGTCAGGTGAAATTCAACAGGTGCTGTTGTCATCTTTAAATCCCTACGTGCCTTGGGACCAGATTATTTGAGAGATCACCTTTTTTCCAAGAGTTTCTGCCTGTCCAACTTGATCTCGCAGGAATGGGCATACTGGAAACCCATCAGCTAAAGAGTGTCGGCTGGCAGGGGACTGAAAGCAATAACCCCTGTTCTTCAGAGATTTAAAATGGCCCCAAATGCGCTAGCCTTTTGTAAGTCCCTAAAAATCCAGTTTGTGTTCCCTTGCCTGGGGCGCTGAATATGTAAAACACTCCGTTTCCTGGCTTTATTGCTAATTTGGCCAAGTATCTCAGCGGCTTTGCCTATTTATTTTGGATGTTTTTATTGTTTTGAAATGTTTTCGCGTTTCAAATGTGATGTTTCTTTTGAATTGTAAGCTTCCTTGACTGAGATGATGGGCTATAGAAATTGAATATAAACAAAGAAACGAATAAATCTATAGTATCGCTTTATAGCTGCAGTATGATTAGGATATATGTATCCTAATGTCAGAGGTGGAGTTCTTCTCAGAAGTAGACCCTATAGCAATTTGAAGATGTGTGGAATTCTGGCAGTTGAAGTCCACACATTTTAAAATTGCTGAAGTTGAGAAACATTGCTATAGAGCAGGGGTCTCCAACCTTGGCAACTTTTAAGACTTGTAGACTCCAACTCCCAGAGTTCCTCAGCCAGCAAAGCTGGCTGAGGAACTCTGGGAGTTGAAGTCCACAAGTCTTAAAGTTGCTAAGGTTGGAGACCCCTGCTATACAGTGATTGATTTCTGTTTCTCTATCATCAGGATGCTTCATTACATGACCCTCTTCGCTTGTTTGACATCTACATTTTATAAATTGGTTTACATTTTAATTTTCTGATTTTAAAATTCATTGATTTATCATCTTCAAGCTACTCTTAAATCTAGCTGAAAGCCAGTTTACGTCTGTTGACTTAAAGTGCTGAGCTAGAAGTGAAGAAACCTAAGATTGATGGTCCTGCCTTAGCAGCCAACTGGATGGCCTTGAGGCAGCGGTTCCCTCTCTTGAGAAGAAGACAAAGGCAAACCACTTTTGAAAGTCTTGCCTGGAAAACTGTACGGACTTGTCCAGGTACTTGCCGGGAAACAAGTCTGACTTGAAGGCCTGGAAATAAAAACACTCCAGAACCCAACTGTGAATGCAGATAATTCCTGGGTTCAATCATTATAATAAACTTTGGGTTGTTTTACTCATATCTGGTTGAATCAATCAAAAGCAACTTGGTCCTCATAGCCACAAATGAGGTTTAACCTGGTTTTTGAATTTGGTAAATTGAAAGGTCCAAACTCCTTCCTTCCTTCCTTCCTTCCTTCCTTCCTTCCTTCCTTCCTTCCTTCCTTCCTTCCTTCCTTCCTTCCTTCCTTCCTTCCTTCCTTCCTCCCTTCCTCCCTCCCTCCCTCCCTCCCTCCCTCCCTCCCTCCCTCCCTTCCTTCCTTCCTTCCTTCTGTCTCCCTCTCTCATTGCGAAAAGGACATTGTTTACTAGAGGAGCAAGTTTATGTTAATTAATATTTACCAATATGAAGTTTGCTTAAGTGAATGAATACACAGGTGAAAGCAGTAAATTGTTTAGTCAAGTGCCCTTTGGCCCAATCTTTCAACAGCCATTGGATCAACATTTTTCCAAATTCTCAGCAGGGACAAAAATATTTGAATTCCATTTCATTCCCTTCGCTAGCTTAAAGGGTTTTTGTTTTATTCATAAGTACAGTAATATCAGGTGGATGCAATATGCTTTAATGTTCTTTAATTGCTGTTAAGTTGATTATGAAATTTCTAAGAATGCACTGAAAAGGCTACAAAAGATTTGCTATTTACCGGTAAATATATTATCCCTTAAACAGCTTTGGGTGCGTGTGTGTTTATGTCCATGTACCCAAATGAATAATTATAGGTAGTGTGTAAAACAGTATTTCTCAACCTAGGCAACCTTGAGATGTATGGACTTCAACTCCCAGAATTCATGACTGGCTAGGGAATTCTAGGAATTTAACTACACACACACACACACACACACACACACAAACACAAAAGAATGGCTTTTAAAAAAATAAATTAAAAAAATATATTTATTTATTATTTATTTATTAGTTCAATTTATATGCCGCCCTTCTCCGAAGACTCAGGGCGGCTTACAATGCACTTATAGCAACAGCCTTCATTCTTTTATATATACCTGCTTATTAGGGCTTTTGGCCCCCCATAAGCGGTGTTTCTATAAAGTCAGCTTATTGCCCCCACAATCCGGGTCCTCAATTTACCTACCTCGGAAGGATGGAAGGCTGAGTCAACCTTGAGCCTGGTGAGATTTGAACTTGCACTAATTGCTGGCAGCTGGCAGCTAAGTGCTACATAACAGCACTTAGTCCGCTGCACCACCAAGGCTCTATGAGAGCCCTCATAGAGCTCCCTCATATGAGGGAGAAAATATATGAGAGAGCAAAAATGGAGTATCAGATTTCAGAATATGTACATATATGTGTGTGTGTGTGTGTGTTTTTTTTTTTTTATCGAGACACCTGGTCTATCCCAGCATGTGGGAGGGAGCACACTGCATCCCTTTCGCCTTTCAGCTCCAATCCAGGAGCCCTCAAGCAGTCGCATTCACGACAAACCATTTTATAGCAAATTTATATTTCGCTGATAAAGAAATAAAGGGAGACTACTATAGATCTATTTCAAGCTATTTAGCTCTCATCAGCTAGCCATACCCTTACTTGGATTCGAACTTGGGCTGCCTGCATGTTAGGCAGTTGTATTATATATATATATATATATATAAATTGTCAATGTTCCTAATTTACTGGGCATGTCTGTGCATTATGTAAACTTTGATTGTTGGATAAATCAAAATGGATGAGTTTGTATTTTGTGCTAATGCGTGCTGTGTTTTGCTTAATTTTAGTTAACATACCGGGTGGATGTTTGTAAACTATGATTTATGACTTAGTAACGTGATCACAGCCCTTAAGTCAAAGCCAAAGCCACCCATATTATAGCTTAAAACAAGATATATGAAAGTTCCTATATTTCAAAGTTTACTTTATCATGTTTTCTGACATCTCTGAATCAGAGAGTTGAGGGAATTTTAAGAGCATATCTCAATGAACAATCTTCTTTTATTATATTGGGTTATAACCATGATAAATGAGAGAACTTACAATTACTGTTAATTATGAAATACATAATTCTAGCTAAAGTGCAATCTGTATGCATTTGCCTGTATAGAATATATTGCCTCTGTATAAAATCTTTAGTATTTTATTCTGGGGGAGGCATTGAATTCTTTACCCCTTATTCATAGCTGTTTCCTTTGTTTCTGAGTAGGAAGTCGGTAATAGAATGCTGAGTATTCATTTATTGCTGTGTTGAAGAAAGCCTTTAAATTGTACTATATAGAAGGGCTGTATTATTTTATATATAAATTCTGATGGAATTATGTTTAGATGGGGTCAAATCTAAATTTGAGCAAATAGTTTCAGAAATAGCGGAAGATGTTAAACTCTCATTAAATAATGGAAAACACATTAAACATTTTTTTAACAGAATAACAAAGTTGGAAGGGACATTAGAATCCTTCTAGTCCAATCCCCTGCTCAAGCGGAAAACCTTATACCAGTGATGGCTAACCTTTTCCGGACCGAGTTCCCAAAGCCCGAACCCCCAAAATTAGCATGTGTGAACGTTCCCTGCATGCACCCCACTCCCGCACATGTGTGCATGTGCCCTGCGCATGCATGCCCCCCACACGCCCCACATGCGTGGCAGAGTCCCAAAGACCAGCTGGCCAGCGGAGTTGAAGTCCACAAGTCTTAAAACTCTAGGAGTCTCTGGAGGCTGGGAACAGCAAAAAACGTCACTTCCTGTCCAACCGGGAATTGGGAAATGGGCCGTTTCAGGCCTCCGGGGGGCCTCCGAGGGGATGGGGAAGGCTGTTTTTGCCCTCCCCAGATGCATAGAGAGGATCTGGAGACAGGCAAGAAAGAAAAACAGGCATTTTCTTGGTGCACCCTGGTGGCGCAGCAGACTAAAGTGCTGTTAAGTAACACCAGCTGCCTGCAATTACTGCAAGTTCAAATCTCACCAGGCTCAAGGTTGACTCAGCCTTCCATCCTTTCGAGGTAGGTAAAATGAGGACCTGTTTTGTGGGGGCAATAAGCTGACTTTGTATAAAAAAGAACACCGCTTGTGGGGGGGCGAAAGCCCTACTAAGCAGGTATATACAAAAGTATGAAGGCTATTGCTTAATGCATTGTAAGCCGCCCTGAGTCTCCGGAGAAGGGCGGCATATAAATCGAACCAATAAATAAATTTCCCATCCCCCCCCAGGCCCTCCAGAGGCAGGAAACAGCCTGTTTCCCTACTTCTGGTGGGCCCAGAAGGCCCGAAAATCAGCTGGCTGGCACACGCATGCGCACCAGAGCTGAGCTGAGCTGGCATGTGGCACGCGTGCCATAGGTTCGCCATCACGGCCCTATACCATTTCAGATTAATGATTGTCCAATCTCTTGATAAAAACTTCCGCTGTTGGGAGCACCCACAACTTCTGAAGGGAAGTTGGCTAATTATTATCACTGTCAGGAAATTTCTGCTTAGTTCTAGGTTGCTTCTCTCCTTGATTAGTTTCTACCCATTGCTTCTTGTCCTTCAGGTGCTTTGGAGAATAGGTTGACCTCTTCTTCTTTTGTGCAACCACTCAAATATTGGAACACTCCTCTAGTGATTGAACATTTAGCAAAGAAAATACAACAAAGCTAATCAATCCGCATCACAGTCTATTGTTTTACTGGAAATGTTTCTTTAGGCTTCTTCCTTAAAATACTCTAAGGACAGTAAAAATATAGTTAACCTACAATGGAACAAAATAAATTTGAGATAATTTTGGTCTCATTTCTGATTAAATAAATAATGCATTACCACAGTAGATTTTTTTTTTTTTAAAAATGTGTTGATTGAGAATTTCACATTCTACAATGTTTTTCTCTCCTCTCTTCACTCTTTCTCAAAGAGCAAAAGAAATTCTGTTAAGATTTGATTAATGTGATGTTCTTTAAACTGCTACTTTAAACTTGGATAAATCCTAAAAAACAAAGCAGACCTTTGGCTGGAAAAATCATTGTTTTCATTATATATTAAATGAGAACTTTGAAAATTACTGTAATCGTACAAATGGTAAAGCGAATGATGAACATGCAATTCCTTGCCCAAGCAATACTTTTTCATAAAAATCCAGAGTATGAAAAGAAATGTAGACAAATTGTGACGTTCAAATTGCTATTTATAGATAGTCTTCGATTTCCAACTGTTCGTTTAGCAACCACTCAAAGTTACAATCACACTGAAAAACAGGGATCCACAATTGGTCCTCATACTTGCAACCACTGGAGTAACCTTGTGATCACACAAAGAAAATAGGGGCACTTGTAAACCAGCAAGGAATTTGCAACCTTTTCAGTTGGCTTCCGCCAAGCAAAATCAATGGGGGAGCCCAGATGCGCGTAACAACCACATGAGTCATTTAATTGGAGTCACTTAAACAAGAGGATAAAAAAAAAAACTTGGAAAAATCCTGCGGGATTCACTTAACGACCGCCTCGCTTAGCGATGGAAATTTCTGGTCCCCATTGTAGTCTCAAAGCGAGGACTACCTCTACTCTTCAGCATTTCAGAATGGCGCAGTGTTCGGTATTTGAACTATTTTTTTTTTAACCCTGGATATTTTTAGGAGTTACGACTTTGAGATGCTGTGCTATTGTGTTAATTTTCACAAGGAAAAATGGAAACTTGAAGAGTGTTTTTTTGATTTATGGAGAGATGAGTAACGGGGTCATATGGTAATAGTCTGCTGGAGAATTTTTCCTCCTTATATACTTCAGTGACGGTATGATTAATTATATGTCCCCTCAGGTCATCGTCATAGTAAAGGCAACAACACTTTTGGTTTTCAGTTCAGCTTCTGCAAGCAGAGTTCGTTTTGAAAATACACGTTTAAAAAGTAGATCAGCGTGAATCAGATATCAATTAGCTTTGCACTCAGAGGCACACTATCTCTCTATTGTGCCACCCATCTCTAAGGCTACAGTAGGAATTCTGAAAATATAATGCATTTTTCTCACCGAGCATGACTAATAAAATCCCCGAGAAAGCTTGTCTGAATATTTTATTTGAACTGATAGCAAGGATAGAAACTGGCCGATAACGGAGACAAAAGTAGTAAATGCAGAAGAGATATACCAGCCATGCCTTTGATTTTTGTTCTTGTTAATCTCAAAATCTGAAATGCAGAGTTCAGCTTTTAGTTTGATAGGATATGGCAATGACGGCTTACCTTTTTGCCATTGTGCGTCAAAAGCGGGGGAAGTGTGGGGTGGTCGCGCATGTGTGTAGCCACACCCATAATTCTATGTGCCCTGTCCCCCCGTGCATGCGCGCATGACCCCCCCGTGCTCCCGCCGCTTTTGGCATGTGATGGCATGGTGGGCCCGGTAGGCCCGTTTTTCATCCTCTCCAGACTCCAGAGGCTTTCTAGGAGCCTGGGGAGGGCGAAAACAGCCTTCCCCACCCCCCTGGAGGCCCTCCGGAGGCCGGAAACAGCCTGTTTGCTGACTTCCGGTGGGCCCAGAAGGCTTGAATATCAGCTGGCCAGTGTGTGCATGCGTGCTGGAGCTTGCTAGGGCAACGTTTGTGTGCCCACAAATATGGCTCCGCGTGCCACCTGTGACACACGTGCCATAGGTTCGCCATCACGGGGATATGGTATCCCTAACCATCACCTTTCCCAAAGATTTTGTGCAAGAAAAGTCCGGAAGGAATGAAATACCTGCCTGAACGGAGTTATCTCATATGTATTTGAACATGGCATCTTACTCATGCTGGATATTGAACCCATAATTAAACAAGTGCGTATCTGGAAATTGAATTTCACATGTAATTTTGGGAACACAATGTTGACTACTCAAATCCTGGAAATCCAACAAAAAAAAAAAGTCTTATTAGTCAAAAAATTAACATTCAACTAATGTAACTAACACTGGATAAAGGTGTTGCAATTGGATATTGCTGTGGTCACCTTGTGAACAGAATATTGGAATGAATTATTATGTTTGGAAACAACATAAAGTGTAGTTCTTGTGGAAAGTTTGATCTCCAGAATCCATAGGCCAAAGAATGTGTGTTTTGAACAATACATTGTGTAATATCCAATTGGGGTCTGTCATCGGTACTCGAGGTTTACTCTTCTGAGCTTTCAGACTCGTGCTTGAGCCCATCCTCAGTAGATTCTCTCTACTGAAATAAGTGCTTCGGGTTATTCTGAGTTGTATTTATGTGGTGCCTTCCTATTGGTTAATTGATGTGTTGATGGCCAGCAATTGGCTGTTATTTCCTTACGCTATTGGTTGATTGATGTGTCGATGGCCAGCGACTGGCTGTTATTTCCTTGTGCTACCAAGTCCTCGGCTACTAAGTAGCTGATAAGCTGATGGCTTCAATCATTTCCCTGGCTATCTTTGTACCTGCACAGCCAACAATCTTAGTAGCTGCAAAATTGAATGTATGTCCTTGTTCATTGTAATGTGAGGCTACCAATGATTGGACCCAGATTGGTTTTTGCAATATTACGTTGCGACACGTATATTTGCCTTAATTCGTACGTAATACATTTTGTTCTCTCATTGACTGTAAGATCACACATATTTAACTTGCAATTCATTTTATAGCCTCTCTCTCTTTATATTGAAGTACAGGTAGTCCTCGACTTACGGTCACCATTGAGCCCAAAATTTATGTTGCTAAAGTGAGAAATTTGTTAAATGAGTTTTGCCTCATCTTAAAACTTTTCTTGTCGCATTTGTTAAGTGAATCAATGCAGTGGTTAAATTGGTAACGTGGTTGTTAAGTGAATCTGGTTTCTCCATTGAATTTGCTTTGTCAGGAGGTCGTAAAAGGTGATCGCATGAGTCCCTCTGGGACACTGCAACCGTCATAAATGTGAGTCAGTTTTCAAGCACCCGAATAGAAAACACGTGATCATGGGGATGATGCAATGCTCGTAAGTGTGAAGAAATAGTCATAAGTCACTTTTTCCAGTGCCGTTGTAACTTCAGACAGTCACTAAGTGAACTTTTGTAAATACACCTGCACTCCTTGTGTATCTATGTAGATCACTGGATGTTTTATTTGTATACATTTATCAGTTATGTCAAAGGAGTCTTTAGAAGGAAGACCGCATATTGTTGTTGTCTGCCAAGCTGTTTCAAAATTTGTCACAATTTCTGTGTACAAACCTTGGGCTAAGCCGGGTGTCAGCAACCTGTGGCTCCGGAGCCGCATGTGGCTCTTTGGGCCCTCTGCTGTGGCTCCCTGTCAGGTGATCCCACCACTGTCTGGCCCCATCCCTCACCCTCCCCTCCTAGTCACTTCTCACCTGGCCTGAGAAGGTAAGGGCGACAGCGGCGGATGGAGAAGCAGCTAGGCCAGAGACAGAGAAATATAGAGAGAGGGGCAGAGAGAGAGAGACATAGAGAGATACAGAGAGAGAGGAGGAGAGAGAGGAAGAGAGAGAGAGGGGAGGGAGGGAGGGATAGATAGATGTCAAAAGGATTTTGTAGTTCCCGGCGGTTTTTAACAACCGGTTCTCTGCCCTAATGACCGGCTAGGTAGGTGTGGCTGGGGGTGTGTGTCATGTGACTGGTGGAAGTGAGTGATGTCAAGTTGGCCACACCCACCCAGGTTTTGTGGCTCCCGTTGTTTTGTTTTCTGTGGGAAACGGGTTGAAATGGCTCTTTAAATGTTTAAGACCCCTGGCTAAGCTATATAAATCAGAAACAGAGTTCACAGAATACTTCAAACCAAAACTAAGTTACATTATTACTTAAGTTGGGTTCCCAAACTGTGCTTTGCGGTAACCTGGGGCAGTGCAGCGACCTCACAGGGGCTCCGCGGATTCGTGAATTACTAGTTTAAAGTAGTTCATAGTTTGGCCTAGGGACACTGTGAAATTACTGAGGCAGTAAAGATGATGTGATCTAAGAAAGCTTTGGAACCTCTGGCTTAATACGATGTGTCAACCAAGTCAAGTGAATCTTTCTGAAACTCTTTCCTGATTCACCCATTCCTTCGTCTTCCTCAAGATCGAGTCTTCATTCTTTTACATCAATTTTAAATTGCTATTCTGTTTACTACTTAGTGGTAAACCTTCCTAAACTCAGTATAGGGATACTAGGAGTATATGAGGGGTCCTTGGTGCTCTCTGAGCTTGGTTGTTTTCTTGCAGACATTTCATTACCCAACTTGGTAACATCATCAGGGCTAGAAGGGGGTAGGATTTGCTCTCTGTTATTATACAACTGGCTTGCCCTGGCAGTGTTGGTGGGAATGTGGTTGGCGGTATGCTCCTTGAATATGAGTATATCTCAGTGAAATATAGTACGTTTCCATGCAGTGATTTACAGCTGGAATCTTAACAACCTGGTACGAAATCTGATATTTCTTATTAAAAAAATACGCAGGAGCTGTGGTGGCGCATTGGTTAGAATGCAGTATAGGTTATGCTCAATTTACCATCTTAATTGAGCCCAGAATTTCTGTTGCCAAGTTTGTTAAGTGAGTTTTGCCCCATTTTATGATCTTTCTTGCCACAGTTGTGAAGTGAATCATTGCAATTGTTAACTTTGTAACATGGTTGTTCAGCGAATCTGACTTCCCCGTTGACTTTGCTTGTTACAAAAAGTGAGCACATGACCCTGGGATATTGCAACCATGAGTCAATTGCCAAGCGTTTGAATTTTGATCACATGACCATGGGGATGCTGCAGTGGTCCTAAGTGTGAAAAATGGTCATAAGTCATTTTTTTCAGTGCCATTGTAACAGTCGCTAAACAAATTGTTGTAAGTCAAGGACTATCAGTATTGCAGGCCAACTCTGCCCACAGCCTGGAGTTCGATCCCGTTGGGGCTGAAGGTCGACTCAGCCTCCCATCCTTCTGAGGTCAGTAAAACGAGGACCCAAATTGTTGGGCACATTATGCCGCCATATAGACTTATATAACTCTCAGTGCTGTAAAGCAGTATGGAGCGGTTTATAAATCTAAGCACTATTGCTATGAGCCGCGGTGGCACAGTCAGTGGTGGGTTCCTCCCGGTTCGGTCCGGTTCGGCCGATCCGGTAGCGGTGACGATATGACGTCACCGAACCGGTTCTCCCCCCCCGCCCTCCCACTCCCCCACCCCCCACGTTATTCTTACCTTTTATTTGGTCCCACCCCCAATCTATTGCTGCCTTCTGAGTCCCAGCTGATGACTAGAGGGAAAAAAACTGTTTAAACTCTTGCCGTGGGGCTTCAAAGGGCCCCAGCTGATCAGTGTTAAAAGCAAACAAATTAGTCAGGTTGTAAGTGCAAGGACTGGTGGTAAGTGTGAGAACCTTCCAAAAATGACTCTGACCAGCTAGCCACGCCCACCTAGTCACATGACCTCCAAGCCACACCCACAAAATAAGCCACGCCCACAGAACCGGTAGTAAAAGAATTTAGAACCCACCCCTGGCCGCAGTGGATAGAGTGCAGTACTGCAGCCTACTTCTGCTGACTGCCTGCAATTTGGCAGTTCAAATCTCACTAGGCTCAAGGTTGACTCAGCTTTCCATCCTTCCGATGTGGGTAAAATGAGGACCCATATTGTTGGGGGCAGGGTAAAATGAGGACCCATATTGTTGGGGGCAATACGCTGACCGCTTAGAGAGGGCTGTAAAAGCACTATGAAGCAGTATATAAGTCTAAGTGCTATTGCTATTGCTATAGTGGAGAATGAAATCCTGTCAGAGCTGAAGAAGCTTTTTGGATGAGAAGCGAAACGTCTTCAAAAGAAAAAAAACAAGGAAGTCCAGTTGCCCCCTGAAAAAGCACCTTTGGGACAACCATGACCTGGATGACTGAGAATCTCTACAGACTTTTAGCTGTACAATTTGGGATGAACACCCTTGGAATGATGTGGGAGTAGGAATGGATTTCCAGAGGAAAAAATTGCAGACTACAGGAACCAGAATCACCACTCAGGTGACCCTGAGGACACAGGTAAAACCTCCAAGTGCTTCAACGACCCTCTAAAAGGATGCAAATGACCAGCTATCTACAAGGAATATAAATCCTTTTATTCCCCACTATCCTGTCAGTGCTGAAGAAGAAAGCACTGTAAAGCGGTATATAAGTCTTAAGTGCTATTGCTATGGCTATAGCAGCAATATATCTTAATTTTACTTTTATAGCTGCAGTGCAGCACACAGTCTCTCTCTCTCACACACACATATCCATACTAAAGAGAGAACTGTACAAGTAATTGTTTCCCAATTACAGATGTGCGATATAATGAACACTGGAACTTTTTTTCTTAGAGTAGCGCTATTGTTCATCAAAGCCATCTTCCTCCAGCCATATGTTTTCCAGATGTTTACAGCCTAATTGTGAGAAGTCTACTTTGATTTCCTAACAACCTGGAGTTGGAATTCAGTTTTGACTCTTGGCTTCCAATTATTGCCGCCCTTGAGAGACAAACCAAATATTTCCATTTGATTGTTGCGGAAAGAAAACTACAAATAAAGCTTTAATGTTTTGATTAGTAGCTCCTGCTGGCAGAAGGAACCAAGCGACCTATTCATAGCAAGTCAAAAGTTCTGGATTTTGGCTTAACGTGACCTTTAAGTGGATAGCTATACTAGAAACATTACACATGTATAAAACTATTACGAAGACTTTTTGCTAATGCAGTGTGCCATAATTTATTTTAGAAGAAAAAGTGCACTGTAAATGGAACAGTTGTTCATGCTTTCCGAGGACAAATGGGTATAATAGCTTTTTGGTATGTTGGATATTAAACATATTTTCAGTTGAGAAATTGGTTGAGCGCTCAGATATTTATATATAAAAAAATATTTGTGAATTCTGCCAGGATTGTTGGCAGAAATAATTTCATTCACCAAAAAAAAAAAAAAAAAAAAAAAAATAATCCATGAAAGTAATCATGAAAATAATACCAGAAAAGTAAGTTTGCTTTTCATTCTGCAAAAATCATAAAGAACCCATTTTAACAAGTATCCTAAAAGTAAAATTTAAAACCTTTCTGCTTAAATATAGCCTGCTATTTCTTCTAACTTAGAAAGAATAGTCATTACCTAATGTTAAACAATATCAGATTAATAATTGCTGACGATAACTTAGTAATAGCAAATGTTAAAACTTGCGGTGCCTGTGTTTATGTATACCATAGCTTTGTAAGATGCGTAATGGTGCTTACATAAGCCACAGTTGGCTGGGCTATACACAACACTAAATTATAAAATATGGTTTATAAATCATGATGGCGGAGTTTACAATATATTGATCACAAATAAGCAGACCTCACATCACATTTTCGATGACCGTAATATGTGAAGTCATGTGATTCATAAAGTCTGCGTGCACAATGACATTACACCTGGAACATTGGGGATCCATATTCAGATACATCCATTAACATGAAAGTTTATTTTATTTGTTTGTTTGTTTGTTTATTTATTTAATTTTTATACCGCCCTTCTCCCGAAGGACTCAGAGCGGTGAACAGTCAAAATAACATACATATAAAAATGTGAAATAGAAGCAATTTAAAATAATTAAGCCAATTTGGCTCATCAGTTAAGTTAAGAGTTAAGTTAAGTTATTGAGAGATGTAGTCCCAGTCTCTATCTTTTAGCAATAGCAATAAGATTTAGGCTTATATATCACT